>NC_137126.1:4599662-4797162 GCF_949319135.1 Squalius cephalus | reverse complement strand
CCTCAACGCGCTTCAACAGGAAATCATCGGCAGCGCTGCATATTGTCTCCAAAGTGTGTTTTTGGATGTGAGGGAAAGCTTCCCAAAGAACCCAGCGTTAGGAACAGTGGATGCAGATTGTTGTGTAGTTGTGTAGACTGTTTGTTCCCTGCATTTCGACGATGAATGTTTTATAAACAAAGCCCAGATCGACGGATTCTCTCTATGGCTCTGGCTTCGCCCACACGGCCCGCCTCCAGACGCTCGGGTTTTTTCGGAAAGACTCGGTACAGCCTATCTTTAAACTAAAGAAACTAATAAAACTAAAGACTTTTTGGAGATATGAAGGATGCAATACTACTCTATAGGTACTCAAGATTAACAGGAGATTGAGTGAAAATGAGCATTTCACCCCCCCTTTAAGACAAACCATGTGTAAATTCATAAGTCGACACCATTGCTGAGTATTTCCTCCTTAAAACTGCAGTGAACCAAAGACAGTCTCAAAAACACGCTTTGAAATCGCTGGTGTTTCTGACGTCACAAACTACCTCATAACCAATCAGATCAACGTGTGATCATCAACCAGTGGATCTCTGAGCTGAGTGAGTGAGTGGAGGCGGGGCTCATTTGCATATTCATAGAACCGCGTATACTAAATGAGAAAAGAGTGTAGAGTTACATTCGAGCTATTTTAAGGCATGAATAATTTTTTGTTTTCAAGGAAAAAACTTTTAAATATGTAATTTTGGTGATCAAAGATGACGTTTAAGAGCTAAAATTATTATCTACAGGGGGACTTTAATAGCATAAATATCATGTTATTTAAATTGTGATTCAATAAGATGACTTTTAACAAAACTTCCAGGATAATAATCAATGAGGCTGTCTATACTGCACAATGAATCTCTTATTTATATTGTGTTTGAACTGTTGGTTATGATGAAAGCATCTGTGAGAATGCAGAAGTCGAGTTGCGCTGAACTGACACGACTGTGATCGGCTATAATGCTCAGCGCTGCAATGGGAGTAGATTGAAATACAGTATAATCTTAAAATCAACACATTTCAAAATTAGTTAACTGGGCAGCTGTAATAGTAAAAAGGAAGTAAAAGTTTTCAAATCAGTTCCAGTAACGATGGCATCAGTTTTACCGTATCAATTCCAGCGCGAGTCTCATCCTTTGGAAGTTAATCAAAGTGGATTTGCTTTTGTTTACTTTAAAGTCTTAAAGTGCCACTATTACACTATCTTAAAGGCTCCTAATTTTGTTTCTGAGGTCTCCTACAATAGGTTCACATGCATAATTTTCTCATAATATACATTGCAGTATCATCTCTTTACTTACGGTGTCTGAAGCAGTTCAATAATAGATTCAGTTTCTCTAAACCCCTCCTTTCTGAGAGTCTGCTCTGTTCTGATTGGTCAGATGAGCCAGTCTGTTGTGATTGGTCACGTGTCGGAAACGCTCATTACCATATCTGAATTTCAGCTCCGGATCTTCCTCAGCTTTTGATACACAGTGATACGAACAGTAACGATGGCATCAGTTTTACCGTATCAATTCCAGCTTTGGAAGTTAATCAAAGTGGATTTGCTTTGGCAGCAGAAAACCGCGTCTTCTCAACATGAACAACACAAACCAAACCCTTCCAGTCTCAGCTACAACTACAGTGTTTGAGGGTCAAAGTAGACGTTGTTCACTGGCAGCTAGTGAAGACAGACCATAGGCTGGCATTATGCAAATATGTTACAAACCTATGTATGTTCATGCAGGAAGTAAGACTGGAATTACTGACGACTCGTTTCAGGCCGTTCAGAATCGCTTCTTTCTTTTAGGAGACAAAAACTGTATTTATATGAACTTTGATCAATGAAATTTTGCAGACCTTTTACATTCACAAACAGCGATATTACACACTACATGACAGATAATATCCGAAAAGGCATAATAGGGGCACTTTAAACGAAGCACGCCCCTTAAAACACAGTGCTCAAATCATAGGGCTAAAATCACAAGAGTAGAAAATGGCCATTTATTTCCAAATTATGACACGGTTTGGTGTGTAAAAATCAAGTAACACTTTATTTTGATGGTCACTTTTGAATATTCTGTTGACTATAAGTAACTCTGCAACTACATGTCAACTAATTCTCATTAGGTTATTAGTAGAGTATTACAGTTTTTTCCAATTGCTAACACACAATTTTGCAAACTAGGCTGGTTTTATCAAAATACTTAACATAATTCACATAACCACACACCCAAACGGCAAAATACCTCATATATCCTGCAAAATGAAGCACTGCAACCAAAACTACATATATTATCAAAATCAGACTTTTGCACGAAATGGCACACACTTCATTCAGATTTTTGTCTAACCAACTACACACTGTTGGCATAATGAAAAGCACTCTCATCTTTAACATGCTTTGCCATAATACTAAAATAGTTCAAATTCTAGAAAATTCTTCAGATTGTCCACATACACAGAAATATTTGCAGATACACACACATGCTGTTGAAACAATTTTTTTTTTTTTCACCAAACAAGTCAGTGCAACATATGCACAGCAGACATATTTACATCGGATTGAACAAAAATATACTCACAAAAAAACAGTAAACTGAAAAAGATTGAAGCTAACAATGAAGCATTAAGGTGTTTGGTCAGGTGACACATGTATCGGCCAATCAGATCATGGAGTGTCATTTTGAATGGCAGTGTTTTGAAATGGCAAACGTGACTTTGACAGATTGTTGTGTCTTATGCAGAGAACCGTGTTCAGTGCGTTTAAAAAGTGCCATTTTGATGTGTGTAAAGCAGAAAATGTGTTTAGACTTTTGGAGACTTGAAAAGAGGTTTTGCTCTGTGTGTCAGTTTAAAAAATTGTGCTATGCATGTCATTTTAGTGTGATAGCAATTGGAAAAAAACTGTATACTGACTATAAGTACCTTTGCAACTACATGTCAACTTATTCTAACCCTAACCCTACCAGTCTACTAATACTCTACTACGTAATACTCTAATGAGAGTTAGTAGACATGCAGGTGCAACGTTACTCATTGTCTACAGAATGTGTTAAAGGGACCATCAAAATAATGTGAAACCAAAATCCTACAAACATTAAAGGTGCACACAGATTTGGAGATTTTATTCTTTTCCCTTTCAAGTAGACAGGAGCTGTATCTACATTACAACAGTTGTCCGGATGTGCTGCTAAGATGGCCACCAATTGAACTGACTTTGTGTCAAGATCAGACAGAAGCCATCCTTCAATCTCACCAGAAATGAGAAAAGAAGGGAGAAAGTGGGGGTTGAGGGGAGGTAACAGTCAGCAAGATCACATTACAATGAGCCAGCAACACCACAATGACTGAGAGAAGGCAGGAACTGACTAGTGCAAACAAGCAAATGTAAAGAGAAAATGAACATAGAATATAAAACAGAATTAAACAGAATTTTTCAGGTAATCAACCTACAAATTGTTTTACTTAGAGCTGTCTCTGCATTTAAGCTGTGATAAGAGTATGAATATATAAAAAATCTTACACTGTATGTACTGTAACTTCAGTCATCAATTCATCTTAATCCTGTCCGTTATTCACAAAATGTTGGTTGTGCTTCCCAGTATTTCCAGTTGTTCAGAATCTTTTATAATGAGAGACAGTATCGGCTCCTGACCTTAAATGTAGGTAGGGCAGATTCTGGGTCTTAGCGCTAGTTTATGGTAAACATTTTGCAAGCTTTATATTCTAATCGCTGAACACATGCAGAAACACTTTTGGCAGAGGTCTAACGTCCTTGCGTTGTTCAGCCTGAGGGTGGCGCTCTAATGTAGACTGCAGACACGCACATAATGTTATCTTAGTATTGCCTTAATGTAGTATTTATTGCCTCCGCATGTTGTTTTACAATGTTACAAGTTGTTGAGGAATTCACCCTTCGCTGGGAGTTTGATTGACAGGCGATCTGACCAATCATAATCCGCCATTTCTGTCCGACAAAGCAGTCAGGAGAGTTATGGTGCCTTCACGTGCTATGGTAATTATGGTAAATACCAAAAGCCGACATGGAAAATGCACATGAACACCCCCTCATGTGGTATTTTCCACTGGGCAACTCGTAGAATATTTTGATGCACGAGTTGCCGAGATGAGATAACCTTTGACCTTTTCAAAATGGCGGAGAGCAACGCAAGAGTCGTGAATACTGTTAGCGGATAGTTTTTGTAGCCTATACAATGTTGTGTCATTAACGATTGTAATATATTGCGTTAACACTCAATTTTCAACTTCGCCGCAATTTCCTTGGTTCATATTTAATCATTTTATGTCATGTTTTTTTTTTTTAATTATTAATTATGTTTTAATCATCAGAAAGCACCACATTTACGTTTTTTTTGTTTTTTTTTTGCTTTTTTTGTAAAGATAAAAAAGATACTCTACTGACACATACCTTGCGGGTTCTACATTACGACAACAAAAGCACTTGAACACAACACACTGGTAAATACCAGTTCACAAGTGGAAAATATCATCTTTTCCATAGCACGTGAAGGCAGCATTAGTAGATTAACATCGGTGGATCTGAACTTGAAAAGCGGAGTGTACCGACGTTTAAAACGTTTCGGTTACTAACGTAACCTCTGTTCTCTCTAGAAGAGGGAACGAGTATTGCGTAGTTACTACGCTACGGGAAAGCCTTTCTTTCTCGAGATACTGAAGCCAAAAATTATCCTTAATTTTTATAATCTTGTCAACGCAGTGCGGCAGCCTGCAGACCTAGGGCAGGCTTACTAGCGTGCCCATTGGCTGCCCTGCGGCAACTGCAGCAGCCTACCGCTGAGCCCTTGGCGTGACGTCACGACCAATGAGCACGCTTGGCGCGCTTAATGCGTCACAGCCCGCGAAAAGGGGTGTGGCTTAGCGTATAAAAGCGGGGCTCGGAGGCTGCTTCTCTGGTTTCTGTCGCATGAAGCGAATGAGCTCGTGGCGCGAGCACGGCGGGCTACGCAATACTCGTTCCCTCTTCTAGAGAGAACAGAGGTTACGTTAGTAACCGAAACGTTCTCTTACGAGAGGTTCTCTCGTATTGCGTAGTTACTACGCTACGGGAACACCCTTGTCAACGCCGTGCGCGCCCAGCATCCACTGAATGAGTCCCAGGGAGAGCCCGGGGAACGTGATAGCAGAGAGCCGGGCGGCCCACAGAGGGCTAGCGCCGTACATAAGCACACACTAGGGGGTTAGGAGCGGCACGGCCGGTCCGAACTGACAATTCCCTGTATAGTGCAGCTCAACCAGTAGAGCTAAATCACACAACGTAGCCCGCGCACAGATAGTGGGCTGGCATACGCGAGACTTAGACTGATAACACTTTCGCCTGCAAGGCGGGAACATCCAGGTTGTAAAACCTAACAAATGTGGAGGGGGAGGCCCAGCCTGCCGCTGCACAAATGTCATGAATGGGAATCCCGCTGGACCACGCCCACGACGAGGCCATGCCTCTGGTGGAGTGAGCTTGAATGCCCAATGGGCACTGCAGGTCTTTAGACGCATAAGCAGCAGCAATAGCGTCCACTATCCATCTGGACAGGCTGTGTTTCGAGGCGGCGAGACCCTTGGTGCGCCCGCCAAACGAAACAAAGAGCTGTTCCACCACTCTTTTGACTGAAGACAGTGCTATCAGAAAAACGGTTTTGAGCGTGAGGTATTTCATATCCACAGTTTCCAAGGGTTCGAAGGGATGCGCTTTCAGGGCCTCCAAGACCAGTGAAAGATCCCACATAGGAACCGAGGGGGGTCGCGGGGGGTTCATCCTCCTGGCTCCTCTAAGGAAGCGGATGACGAACTCGTTCCTTCCTAATGCGCGGCCCAGCTCTGAACAGAGAGCGCTGAAATGGCCGTGACATAGACTTTGAGCGTGGAGGGGGACCTGCCCGCGTCCAGTAACTCTTGAAGGAAACACAGTACTCGCGATACCCCACATGTCTGTGGATCGAGCCCCTTAGCAGTGCACCATCTGTTAAACACTGACCATTTCGACATGTAGAGCCGCCTCGTAGAGGGGGCTCTAGATTGTATGATCGTGTTCATGACCCCGTCTGGCAGATCAGCGTGTAATCGTTGAGGCTCCACGCATGCAGAGACAGCGCTCTGGATGGGGATGCCATATCGAGCCGCGGGCTAGAGAGAGAAGGTCTCTCTTCACCGGTATCGGCCAGGGGGCTGAGTCTGCCAGCTGTATTAGATCCGGGAACCAAGCTTGGTTCTCCCAGTATGGGGCTAAGAGGAGCACTGTGTGGCGCGCTTCCCTGATTCTCTTGATGACCTGAGGCAGCAGAGAGACCGGGGGAAAAGCATACAGCGGGCCGCTGGGCCAGGTCTGGGCCAGCGCGTCCTCGTTCTTCGAGAAGAACTCTGGGCAATGAGCGTTGTCTTTTGACGCAAAAAGGTCGACTTTCGCTTTGCCGAAACGGCGCCACAGTGACTGGACTGTTTGGGGGTGTAGAGACCACTCCCCAGGGGGAACGTTGTCCCTGGACAGTCTGTCGGGGCCCTCGTTCAGGTGGCCAGGCACATGCGCGGCTCTCAGCGAGCGCAGAGTGCTGAGCCCACACGAGGAGGCGTTCCGCCAGGGTGCAGAGCGTCTTTGATCTGACACCGCCCTGGCGATTCACATAGGCCACTACCGATGTATTGTCCGTGCGGACTAGAACATGGTGACCGTGGAGGAATGGGAGGAAGTGTTTGAGCGCTTTCTCGACCGCGAGCATCTCTAGACAGTTTATGTGTAGGAGATTCTCCTGGTCTGACCAGCGGCCATAGACCGGTCTGCCTTCGAAGAGCGCTCCCCAACCTAGGTTGGAAGCGTCTGTCGAGACAACTTTCCGGTGTGAAATCACTCCCATAGTCACTCCTGTGTGATACCATTCGGCTGCCAGCCAGGGCTGCAGGGCTGAAATGCAGCTCTGATTCACTTTGACTCGCAAGCCGCCGGCCGCCCAGGCTCGGTGGGGCACGCGCGCTTTCAGCCAGCGTTGAAGCGGGCGCATGCGCAGTAAGCCCAGCTGGAGCGCTGCTGCAGCTGAGGCAATATGCCCCAGGATACGCTGGAATGTCCTCAGCGGAACCCGGCTGCCTATTTGGAGGGATGCGGCGAGGAGGCGGATGCGGCGCGCGCGCTGCTCCGACAGTCTGGCCGTCATAGCCACCGAGTCCAGTTCTATTCCAAGAAGGAAATTGACTGACGGGGCGATAGCGAGCTCTTGGTCCAGTGACCGAGAGACCCAGATCCTCCAGATGGCTAAGAAGCGCTGTTCTGTGAGACACAAGTTCCGTCTCTGACAGCGCTAGAATAAGCCAATCGTCCAGATAATTCAGTATTCGCATTCCCTGTTTTCTCAGGGGAGCGAGAGCCGTGTCCATGCATTTCGTAATGTACGGGGTGCCAAAGACAGGCCGAAGGGCAGGATTGTGTACTGATATACTCGACCGTTGAAGGCGAATCTCAAGAATGGCCTGTGACGGGGAGTTATCTGGATCTGAAAATATGCGTCTTTTAGATCGAGAGAGATAAACCAGTCTCCTGGGCGAATCTGCGCGAGGATTTTTCTGGTTGTGATCATTTTGAACGGCCGTCTCATGAGGGCTTTGTTCAGATGTCTCAGATCTAAAATAGGTCTTAACGCTCCGTCCTTCTTGGGTACGAGGAAGTAGCGGCTGTAAAAGCTCGACTCGCTCAGAGAAGGATGAACCTGTTCTATAGCCCTTTTGCACAGCAGCTTCACTATTTCAGCTTGAAGCAGGTGCGCAGCTTCTGAACTCACTTTCGTCTCCGTCTGTGCTAGAAAGCGCGGAGGGCGACGAGCGAATTGAAGCGAATAGCCGTGTTTTATAGTACTCAGCACCCATTCTGACGCGCCCTGAATAGCTTCCCATGCTTCCGCATGCATAGCTAGGGGTCGAATGGTCTCTGGGTTCAGATCGCCGCACTGCGCGGGATTGGGGAACCTGTATCAGAGAGGCTGTACAGCGTTCGGTAGCTCGGTCCCAGAGGATGGAGCGCGATTTGCTGACAAACACCCCTGGCGCGAAAGCGGCGTGGGGATTGTAATGTCTAAAAGTGAGTGCGCGTGCACGTGAGCGGGCGCAGAGTTTACACTTATGACACGGCCAGTGTTTGGGAGCTTAGAGGGTGTGCGACCCGAGGTAACTGAATGGCAGAGCGAGCAGCGGGTAGGTGTGAGCACAAAGTTGTGGGCACATTTACTACACTTAGTACTCGAGCGGCTTGTGTCCGCTTTATGAGAGAGCGCTCTATGCGCGTTACCATGGGGACCATGTTTGTGTGAAGCAGTGAGCACATGGGAGTGGGCACATTTTCTACACTTATGACACCTTCGGCCAGAGCCGGAATGTTTGTGAGCTTTAGAGGATCTGCAACCCGGGGTAACTGTGTGATAGAGCGGGCAGCAGCTAGGTGTGAGCACAGAGTTGTGGGCACATTTACTACACTTAGTACTCAAGCGGCATGTGTCCGCTTTATGAGAGTGCGCTCTGTGAGCGTTACCGGGGAGACCGTGTTTTGTGTGTAGCAGTGAGCACATGGGAGTGGGCACATTTTCTACACTTGTAACACCATCGGCGTTATAGATCAAATGCTTTGATGGCTCATATGTTTAGACGCTCATAAATACTCAAGCACCATCCTGTGAGATGCGGGTTCGCTTTCTGTATGTAAGAAAGCTGGCCGCGAGCTCGGAGAAGCCAGCAGAAAAAAATATTTTTCTGCCGCCAGAGCCGGATTTGAACACGGTTCTCCAGTGCAGAAGCGTAATATTCTGCCACTGAGCCACAGGGGCACACATGAGCTTCCAGTTGGTGCGAGCATATGACCGAGCGTCGTGTTTCGGCGTTTGTTTGCAGGCGCGCGTGTATTAAAACAGGCCCGTTTACTGCAGCATTAGTATTTCCAGCCGCCTGAACTTAGAGGGGACTGAGAAATATTTATCCCGTGAGATGCGGGTTTGCTTTCTGTATGTAAGAAAGCTGGCCGCGAGCTCGGAGAAGCAAGCAGAAAAAAAGTTTTTCTGCTGCCAGAGCCGGATTCGAACACGGGTCTCTGGTGCGGAAGCCTAATGTTCTGCCACTGAACCACAGGGGCACACATGAGCTTCCGGTCAGTGCGAGCATATGACCGAGCGTCGTGTTTCGGCGTTTGTTTGCAGGCGCGCGTGTATTAAGACAGGCCCGTTTACTGCAGTATTAGTATTTCCAGCCGCCTGAACTTAGAGGGGACTGAGAAATATGTATCCCGTGAGATGCGGGTTTGCTTTCTGTATGTAAGAAAGCTGGCCGCGAACTCGGAGAAGCAAGCAGAAAAAAGTTTTTCTGCTGCCAGAGCCGGATTCGAACACGGATCTCTGGTGCGGAAGCCTAATGTTCTGCCACTGAGCCACAGGGGCACACATGAGCTTCCAGTCAGTGCGAGCATATGACCGAGCGTTTGTTTGCAGGCGCGCGTGTATTAAAACAGGCTCGTTTACTGCAGTATTAGTATTTCCAGCCGCCTGAACTTAGAGGGGACTGAGAAATATGCGAGGATTGGAGGAAGTCCGGCCTAAGCGGGACGAAATCACTCTCTCTTCCTCCTTTCGCCGGTGCTCGTGACGTCCGCTCTGATATCCCTTGAGAACGGCGCAGTTGCGCGGCTCGAACAAAGGGAGAGAGAGCGGGAAGATGTCATTATGTGCTGTGACATTGTTTGTTTGCAGGCGTGCGTGTATAACAACAGGCTCGTTTACTGCAATATAGATATTTCTAGTCGCCTGAGCTAGGAGGGGACTGAGAAATGTGTGAGAAACGGAGGTGGCCGGAGAGTGACGCGCGCGACCGAGGCGCGGGGTAGCTTTCTTATAACGTAAAGGAAGCCAGCCCGTGACCGTCTACTTCTGACATCCCTTGTGAGCGGCGCCTTGCGCGGCTCGAACAGAGGGGGAGAGGGCGTGCGTCATCCGGGGGGGGGGGGTAGCTTCCTTGTAACGTAAAGGAAGCTATAGCCCGTGACCGTCCGTTCTGACATCCCTTGTGAGCGGTGCCGTTTGCGCGGCTTGACAGAGGGGAGTAACCAGCTGGTCTGCTTCACCCCCTGATGCGACGGCAGTGCGGGCAGAGGCCGGCCGCTGCGCGTCGGTGAAGGGCGGGGGAGAAGGAGAGAGCGAGGCTCGCGGGAGGGGCTCCGGCGAGCGCTCAGCTATAACCACCGGCTCGGAAAGCCTTTGAGAGCGGCGTATTTTCTTACACGGCCCGGAAGAGGCAGCCGGAGAAGGTGGAGGATCGTGAAACATGGCGAGTCGAGCCCGCAGGGTCGACATCGGCAAGTCCTCACACTGTTCGCAGCCGCCCGTGAAGGGCGCGGGCTGCGTGGTCGAAACCCAGGCAGAGAGCGCAGATCACGTGGCGGTCTCCGTCGCTGAGCGCGGCTCTGCACGAGCCACAGGATGAGCGAGGCATTTGCAACAACGCCTCGCGCTCTTTTAGATGCAAAGTGTGTCGCGGGGCGAACACACAAACACATACAACACAGAGCAGTAAAAGGATATATTCGCCGGATAGCGAAGCAGGCAGGGAAAGCTGAAGGCGGCGAAGGCGGCCGGCGTCCTCAGGCTGAGATCCTCGGCGTGCTGGTCGCTTGTTTCGACGGCGGCTTCCTCAGAGAGCAGCGATGCGTAGAGCTTCGCTGAAAAGACAGAAATCAGAGAAGCAGCCTCCGAGCCCCGCTTTTATACGCTAAGCCACACCCCTTTTCGCGGGCTGTGACGCATTAAGCGCGCCAAGCGTGCTCATTGGTCGTGACGTCACGCCAAGGGCTCAGCGGTAGGCTGCTGCAGTTGCCGCAGGGCAGCCAATGGGCACGCTAGTAAGCCTGCCCTAGGTCTGCAGGCTGCCGCACTGCGTTGACAAGATTATAAAAATTAAGGATAATTTTTGGCTTCAGTATCTCGAGAAAGAAAGGCTTTCCCGTAGCGTAGTAACTACGCAATACGAGAGAACCTCTCGTAAGAGAACAACATTCCTTCTGATGTTCATTCATGTTTATTTGATGCTATAAATGAACTAGAAGAGATGATCGGTTCACGAGCAGCTTTAACTGAGGCTCTACAGCGATCTGTCAGGCACATTAAAGAGCCATAAAACAGTATTTATTGTTTAAATTTCTTTAGAAAATGACAGACATAGCAACAGTAACTAAAGGGGGCGGGTCTATGCAAACGGTCAATTCCAGTGAGGAAAAGAAACTCATTTCTATTCTCAGAACAAACATAAAACAAACACAACAGAACCATATATAAAGGCTATTCCCATTAGCACGTTTAAACTTTCATTAATTTGATATGACGAACAGACATGCCAGCTAGTTACTGACCTGATGCAGACTAATACATGAAAATTTGATCTCTTAATTCATGACTCTTTTAAATGAACGGGGCACATGCGTTAGCCGCTTTTAACTACAAGACTAGCTTATGTTTTAAAAGATTCCTCTGCGAACACCGCCAGTGGCAGTGAGAGACGTGGTGTTTTCTCTGCGGGCGACTGATGCTGTACCGGGTTCAGACTACAGTAAGCACATAACAAAACCCTTGTGGGTAATAAATAACACACGTACTGGAGAGGGGAAACAAAAGCATACGTCACAGCGTCAAGAGTGATACCAAACACTCTGCACACAGCTGTCTGACACAAGTCTATTCCCAGCATGCACCACAGAGAGCGAGAGAGACTCTGAACATCATTACAGAAGCCACCCACAGTCTGCTCACTGTACGTCTGATGCATAAAGCACAGAAAAAAGAAAAGGCAAATGCATACTCAATACGGCAAGCTCCTTCTGATTTATCTTTGTTTTCAAAGTTTTGTGTGTGGAATAGAAAGTACTTGTTAACTTTGCACAGACAGAAATTCTAAGTGGCAACATATACACAGAAAAAAAAAATGAAACTTTGGATCAACTACTTAAAAAAAAAAACTCTAATTTGTTAGTCAAATTTATTAGATTTTCTCAAATTATATGTATGCTTACATTTTGATTTAATATTAAATTATTAAATTATTATTTTCCCAAAGACAAAAACATTCATACAAAGTAAAAAGATTTTAATCCATATATTTCCTTTAGACATAAGCCAAAATGTTGTCTGGTCAATATAATATTTCAGATTTCACAACATAATTTCACCATAAACAGAAGCTTAATTAGCTACTAACTATTTTCACTTATGATAAAACTAAACACATTTTGTTAGCTAATGTTTAATTTGGTTTACTTACTGTAAATAAAGACCTTAATGTTTATTGTAATGTCTTCTTACAATATGCATATTTTCTGTTATGCACTACCAAATAAAAACTTATAAATAAAAACAATAATTTCTACAGTCAGTAAATGTATGTGTTCTGCACGTCAAGCGAAAATGTTTTTTAAATTAAAATTGTTTCTGTGGTGTGTTATTTGATTTGATTTAGACGAACAAAACAGTTCTAAACCGTGATTTTTGATTAGACCAATATAAAAATGTACTTTAAATAAATCACACCGTTGTTTCATTTTTTTGTTGAATGTTTTCTGTACATTCATTTGTAGATCAACACTGTAAAAAAAATTTCAATGTGTTTTTTTCTACGGTGCACATTATTGTGGTCTCAATTATTACAGGTAAACTGCACATGAAAATGTGGATAGACACTTTACATGTTGATCAAACTCTTCCTGTCTAAGCGGGCCGGAAAAACCTACAGAAAGTGGACCAGAGTTCATACCGAAGGTCGGATGTCTATTTGAGACTTTTTAAAACACAAGTCTTCCTTGTTGTCTTTATGAAATCACAACGCAGTGACTCATCTCTGATCACTCGTTTCTCACAAACCCCAGGCTTACATCACGCCAACAGATGAGTTTACATTCTAATATTAGCCATGAGATGCCAAATACAGCAGTGAAGGGGTGGTTTCACTGAGTTATCCACATGTAATTCCCATAGGAATAGAGAGAGCGCACCGGTTGACACTTCACCCTGAAACCTCCTGAGGCTTGGCTTACATTACACGTTTCCTGTAATCTAAAAGAAAGAACAAGAGATCAGAGGTTCAGGAATCAGTATACCAACAAATATAATACAAGCACAGCCCCCTAATTCAATGATTTAGGGATTGTCTATCCTACACAGTATGGATTTCATTACATATTCTCATCATTCTTTTGAGTGTTATTGTAGCCTTTGGGAAATCTGGGGCAGGATTCACACATCATCCTTAAAGTGCCCCTATTATGCTACTTTAAAGGTGTTAATTTTATTTCAGAGGTCTCCTACAATAGGTTTACATGTATCCAAGGTCAAAAAACCCTTACATTTTCTCATAACAAACACTAGGCGCATTTCCATTCCGTTTTTTTCTAAATGTCGACAAAAAACTATTGCGAAATGACGGCATTTCCATTAACCGATGTTATGCGACTAAAACTTTTTTTTTTCCTCTCGCGATAAGTAAAATCATTCCAAAAATCATAGCAACGGACGTTGGTAGGTTTATGTACTATATCCCAGCCACTGCACTAGCCATTATTATTAATGGAAGGAGACGTATGTGTGTTTTCCAAGCATTATTGGTAAGGAACGACCCTTATTATACTTGTGAGCGGCACATATGAGGTGTTTCTGGGTGTTTCTCCCTCATATCTGCTTCGAGGTCTTTGATTGTGGCATTTCTTTGAGGCTTAGAGTCCATTATTCCTGTAAATCCTTTTGTCTTATATGAATTTAATAAAGAGCTCTGTCTCGTATTCTGTCCAAACACACCGCGTCATCTACATCAGGTGACCTGTAAATGCGCAAAAACTGTTTCCATTGCAGTTTTGTGAAATATTTCTTTTTCGAATTGCCTGAAAAACCTCCTCATGCGAGTGTAAAAACTTTTTTGCGATAAATGGGAGTTTTTGCAAAATCGACGTGTTTCCATTGGGCGTATATTCAATTCGCGCAATTTGAAGGGTAATGGAAACGCGGCTATTGCTGCATCACCTCTTTTCTCACAGTGTCTGAAACGGTTCGATAAAGGATTCGGTCTCTAATCCCCGCCTTTCCGAGAGCCTGCTCTGCTCTGATTGGTCATAAAATTAGCATATCTCAATTTCAGCTCTGGATCCTCCTCACACTTGATACACAGTGATACGAACAGTAACGACGGTGGCGGTTTCACCGTATCAATTCCAGCGCGAGTCTCAGTGTGCAGATCACACTGACCTGTGGCTTCTACAGAAGGACATTGAGTTCAGTAACAACACTTGAGATCATGATCGGTCTTGAAAGGTTTACACTGAAAAGCAATTTCTGAGGATAAACTGAATGTGATTTTGTCTCTTGTAACTATTGTTGCACTACATACTTTTCTAGATTTGTGAACTCTCATTTTGATTTCTTTGTCAACATAAACAGCTTTTTACGGGGTATAAATGTCTTTTGTAGCTGTTGCCTGCTGTATGGAGTCTGAACGCTGGCAGACAGAGAGATAGACAGCCAGTGAGAAATTCATCCAACATCATTTATTATTCATGGAGACTTTTTGTGAAAACCTGATTCTGCTTTCTCTATGTGTGTGTGTGTGTGTGTGGTTCAGGTGTTCTGTATGTTATGGGGACAAAATGGACATTTTTGGTTCCCATGAGAAAATCAGCTTATAAATCATACTAAGTGATGTTTTTTGAACATGTAAAAATTGCAGAAAGTTTTCTGTGTTTGGTAGGTTTACGAATAGGGGATAGAATATACTAGAGATGCACCGATCGACCGGCCAGGGACCGGAATCAGACTATTTTCCGCATGAAATACACACAAAATTATGTCAAAATGCCCATCTTAGCGAGTATTCAGTTGAACAATGGAACCTATAGTTGAGAAAGATATTGCATTTATTGCAATTACATATATTGCATCTATGTGTGCTGTTGTTTGAAATTTGTTTATTTGTTTTTATTTTATACTGTCTTTTTACTTGTCTTTTTACTTGTTTTTGATGAAAATTAAATTTTTTGCATTGAAGAAAAGTAGATTTTTGTTTGCATATGCTTTCAATTATAGTTCTTTGAAAGAAAATCGGTATCGGCAGGTCACACTTGCAAGAAAATCAGAAATCGTGATCGGCCAAGAAAATTGCAATCAGTGCATCTCTAGAATATACAGTTTGTACAGTATAAAAAACATGTCTAATGTGCCCACAAAACATGAAATGCCAACGTGTGTGTGTGTGTGTGTGTGTTCAGGGGGCACATTTTGTCCTACTGTAAATGATCAGTAGTCATCAAAGATTAGACTCATTCTAACACGCTGCACAAGTAACACACACACACATGAGCAGGAAACAAAAAGAGAGGGGGAAAGGAGGAATAAAGAAAGAGAAACAACATAAAGCAAATTATTTGCAGCCATTTGGTGGAGGAAAAAGAAGCAATTAAACAATCATGGCATTAAATTGCAGAGAAAAGGACTAAACATGAGTTTAAAAACTAGAATGTTAAATTTTCTGCACCTTCAATGAACGTCTATGAGATTTGTTCCTCTTATTTTATCAAGATTATTGCCTTTTGAAAATCCCCAGCGTCATGCGCCCTTGTGAAGGAAAGCTAACGCCTAGAGCAGTAATACTGTAGCATATCTCGTATCATTCATGTCAGCCGCACACAAACAGTGCAAGACAAGTTCTGCACTAAAGTTTAATACTTAAGGTTAGGGGATTAGAAATATCCACAGTGCTAAGCATAATCCACGAGTAATGATGGAGTGCAGAGAATATGAACGAAAAATCATAGCAAAGTTATGTAAGTTGTTACCATACAGTGTAACACAATTTGTTACAATAGCAAAACAAATATTTACAATGTAGATCTTTCAGTTCATTCAGGAAAAAAGACACATTTTAACCCAAATTTACTTAATAATTAATTCATAAATTAATTAAATAGCCTCTTTATAACGCCACGTATGTAAAAAGCTCACATAATCATCCACTGCTTTGAAAACACAATGTATTATTTTCTTGGCCGGCTTTGTTAAACTATAAACTATATATAATATAATGTAAAATGGAATGACGTATGAGAAAACTTCAATTGAAAACCAAGAATGAAACACTGAAAGGATGAATCTTCAATGTAAGCTAATAACTGGCCTACGGGCATATATCCTGTCATATTTGTTTTTCTGGCACATCACTAAACACAAAAATCATAATGTTTTATGGTTGGGCCAGTAATAATGTTGTAAAAGGGCCAGCAGAAACTGTTCAGTTCTGTTAGTAAATATGCTTTAAACAGACCTTGCAACATAACAGACTGATACATAATTGATGAGTGAATACTTTCTGAAGAAACACTATAGGCTATATCAATATAATCAATATATGAGACAACATATCACAGCACTATATGATGATCCCCTGAGCACGTGTTCAGTCTGATGCTGTTTTCTGTGGAAGTCTACAGCATGCTTTCAGTCTACCCTGACATTTTTCTCTTTCTTTGGAGGAAATTCGGCGTTCCGATCTTCTAAACTATGAAATAACACAAATGACCAAAATCTAATATTTGTAATTTTCATATATTTGAGCTTTTTCAAGCTAGCCATTCTTTGCCTAGATTTAGAGCAGCTGCTAAAATTCATGAAGCTTGGCACAAAACTCACTCATTTCATATTCTCTTAAGCTTCTTTGCAAATAAATTCATGCGGGGTGCAATATTCTTCCAAACTAATTTCAAGCATAAGCCTTTTTATCAAAAGGTTTTTCATGAGAAGCATTTTAGTCAAACTTATAGTGTACAGTCAAGTGCCTTAAATGCCAGCAAGATTAAGAAAATCAACTGATAATAAAGATCTTGTGAATGTAGAGAATACAGTTAGACGTAGAAAAAGAAAAGTGAGAGATTTGAATGATCAGATATGCAAAAGTATAATACATCTCTGTCTTTATCAGTGTATTTCAGTCCCAGCCCTCTCCACGCCATCATGTTTCCCAAGGTCATCATCTCCGCCACTATCCGCGTCTCAATCTATTCCACAGGAAATATCGACCCTGCTCGAATCACAGCGATCTGACACACAACAAAACTGCAGTCGCAGTCACAGATCATCCAAGCACACGGACCTAAATCTGCTCCTGCTATGATGATGTTCCCACTAGACATTTCACACATTCAAACTGTTTATATAATGCATGGAAAATGTAGAAAAGCTCTGACAAAGTTGGCCTGGTTTAATATTAAGACTTGAGTATGTGTGAACCAAGATCAAAATAGAATCGTCGCTTATCGCTTTCACAGCTGGTTAGAAAAACTCTGATTAACATGGAAAAGATACGTTTTATCGGGTGTTGTTTGGCATCGTGGATAACTTTAATAAAAACATTCATTCAACGTTGTCTTTAAAACTGTTCTTAAAAAGTTAGCACAAAAACATTATTAAACATCGTTCATGGAATGTTTTTGCCTGACAAGTTTAGTTGGATTTTCGTTTCGGAATAAAATTATTTTTTTCGGAATAACTTTTTTTTTTTTTAAATGTAACAACTTGTTTCAGAATGTTCAGAGAACATTCAAAGGTAATGATAATATCTGTTTGCAAAAGGATGAAATGGAACGTTCCCTTAACATTCCAATAACTAAGAAAAAAATGTTTTTGAATGTTCAGTGAACATTAAGAAATAGCGTTTTTGTTACTTAATTGGAACGTTAGCAAAACGTTCTTAGCACATATTTTTGTAAGCTGGGTATTTCTGTGAATCAGAACAAGAATCTCACCAGATGGCAGGTCATTTTATAAGAAACCACAAGATAATAATACAGGGTTTATATCAAATCACAACATATTTGGAATGTTCAAGATCCTATACTGTTTTTTATAAATATGCAAGAAAATCACAGTGACTAGACTAACTATAATGCAAAAAACACTTCCATGGCCAATAGGAAATAGTTGAACACTGAGTGAACACAATAAACTAAAACTGGGAAGGAAGCAATCGGCTGTGATACATTGAGGCAAGAGTCAACTAAATAGCGAAGGTCCATTTTAGTCCAAAGGTTAAATAGTGTTCTAACAACATGAGTATTTTCAAGGTGGGGCATGTTGTCACATGTGTTTTAAACGTTGCAATTCATTACATAAAATTTCAATCAGCTAAAACAATGCTTCTATATATGTTTCAAGTTAGCCTACCTTTGCTTGTGCTCGTTCTGTGTTTTATAACTGTTTTATTGATTGCATTTAGCTGAAATGCATTAGGCCTTTTTTCTTTAGAATTTCATACATCTTCCCCCATATAGGACAATAAGCCCTGCTATAAGCCTATAGGTGGAAATGTGCAATAGCTTTTTGTATTGTTCAGTTTTGTGCTCGGCTCTTTATTATGTATTTTAGAGATACATCGACCTTTCGCTGTGCATCTGCAAAGAGACAGATGGCTTTACATGGCATCCTGCCACACAACAAGCTTCTTCACTGTACAGTAGCACTGCATGTGGAATACAGTAAAGTACAGTATGTCACGAATACACACATCGCTTTTTCATTCATAATTCTCATTTCGTTTCATAATTTGGGTGAACGCTTGGGAGAATTCTGTCACTAACACGGTATCGCCTTTCTATCATGCTATCCACAAGAAAACCGAACAGAAACGGGCGCGTGCGCGTGCGCGCTCCCAGCTTACCTTACAGCCGAACATGAGCGAAAGCGTACGGTTGCTACATATAAGTTTACACTGGCACATCACCGGAGAAAAGCACTTGAGGTTCCTCAGAGGAGGGGACATCACGTCGACACCCATAGACACTAAACACACCGATCACCGGCTGCCCGCGCTCCGCTCAGCGCGTGGCCGAACACGAACCGTGATGAGTCTCGCGACCGTGTGCGAGGAGCGCGCTGTATTCAAATAGAGAAACACCTCCCCAACTCTCTCTCTCTCTCTCATCCTCAAAGCTGCTGATGCCGGGGAGGAGTTCAGTGTAATGAAGATGATTGATCATGAGTGAACAACAACGCCGACCAGTGGCGTCACATCAGATTGGATATGTGATTCTTATTTAAAGGGTTCGTTCAGCCAAAAAAGAAAATTGTCATCATTTACTCACCCTCAAGTTGTGCCAACCCTATATGAGTTTCTTTCTTCTGTTGAACACAAAAGTAGATATTTTGAAGGATGTTGGTAACCAGACAGTTGACGGTAAACTGCCCAAAATACAAAATCCAAACAGTTGATGGTTCCCCTTATTTTTGTCCTATTATAGAAGTCAGTGGGGTCCATTAACTGTTTGAACATTCTTCAAAATATCTTCTTTTGTGTTCAGCAGAAGAAAGAAATTCATCCAGGTTTGGAACAACTTGAAGGTGAGTAAATGATGATTGAAGTTTCATTTTTGGGTGAACTGTCTCTTTAAGGACGCTTTATTGGCCTGATCAACAACGTGAACATTGGCGAAATATAGGCTAGTAATAAAAGAAAATTGTCAAATCAATGCTAATGGAATTTCTCTATATTGGAAATAAATAGTGTATATCTATATGCTACAAAGATTATTGTATAACTATAAGTTGAAGAAAATATTACTGCACTCTTCAGCAAAATGTCATGTTTAATTCGGTGTTACTTGCTAATTATGAAATTTACTAGCAATTTCTGAGAGAAAATTGTTTCAAAGTAAATTATACAGAAATAAATGGAAAAGTCAAATATTTCAGATAGGGTTGTGAGGCAGCAAAAAGATTAAAAAAGAAAAGCTTATTTCACTGTTAGAATTAGTATGTCTCTCTCTCACACACACACACTTGTTGTGTTTTCATGTTTTATGGGGACTTGCCATTGACATAATGATACAGTATAATTTTAGAGTGTAAAAATTGTATCTTCTCTCCCCTTACACTAAACCTACCCATCACAGAAAACTTTCTGCATTTTTACATTTTCAAAAAAACATCACTTAGTATGATTCATAAGCTGTTTCCCCCCTGGGGGCCAAATACATGTACCCATAACGACAAATATTTTGGATATTGCCATTTTTGTGGGGATATTTTGTAGGCCTACCCACAATGTAGGGTTTACCAGAACCACACACACACATACTTACACATAGTAACACTTTAGCAGTCCTCGTAATAATGAATAATGTGCGTCATTATCCTCATAATTATTATTCACGAACGTTTGTTTCATGTCAGCGGACAAATCTCACCAAATCGTACTATTTCGCATAACTACTGCAGATGTGAAGGTCTGAAGCGCGCATTAATGTGTCGCATGAGTGAACAGCGCCCTCTGGTGGCGGGCGCGCGCAGGGAACTGTCCATGGTTCTGAAGGCAAGCGTGACCGCGCACACTGTCACTGTTTCATTCACAGTAAGACAACGAGTTGTTTTATTTATGTACTTATTTATTTAATTTAACAAAAATCTCAGTTACTTAGAGATTTCTAGGCACTTGAGCGAGTTGTAGCAGGTTTGACGCCCGCGTGGCGGCGCTAGAGATCCAGGTGAGAGCAGGATTGTGCATTCATCTCAGGAGCGACTGCGGCGCGAGACCGATGACGTCAGTGCACAACAGACCGCTTCACGAGGACATTCAACTGTTCATTTACACTTCCAACACACAAACACACGCAACGTGCTCACAAACCATTCTTATCGACCTACATACAAGAAGCAGCTTGTTACTGTTCACAGATGAAGCTGATGCATCCAAGTTCACACAGTGGCCTCAAATGTATTAGGATGTATTAAACCATTCTAATGTCTGAATGTCATTGCATTAGATAATTAAGTGCATTTTTTTTTTTTTTTCAACTAGCATCTGGTCTCAGAAGGTGTTCAGAATAATTACAGAAGTTACTCTTCACAACCTTGGACATGTTTTGGTAATATTTAACAACCACAAAGTATAGCCTTCTATAAGACCTTATGTAGCTCCGCCCCTTTTCAGCGCTGCGCTCGTTGTCTTTTGACTTCCGGTCTGTATTTTCACAGCGATCATGCGTATTTATGAATGAACGGCTCGTTTTAAAATCTTCCCGGTCTACTGACATCTGTTAAGACATCTGCTTTAAACATTACAATCCTCATGATAACTTTCGTTAACTCTACATTAAGTAAATCCACTTCAAAAACGAATTACTCCTGGACAGCAGTGCCATAGAAATATACAGAGCGACTGCAAAAACGCAAGTTCACAGACAATATTATAAAGATGGCGGCGCCGCATAATGTCTATACATTGGGAAACGTTAGAACGTTAGCAGAGTACATAGTCTTGTTTGTGGGCAGAGGTTTAAGTCTGTGCATGTTTGTTGTGTTAATCATGTGTATCTTTCCAATGGAATACTCAGTTTCCATGGATATTGATATGTGTGCTATAATGTGGGAAAAAAACACTCAGTTTGTCAATATGTAAAGCTTTAGATGTATTTTTTGTTTGTATTTTTTGTTTAGTTTGTACAGTAGCCTATATGTATCACAATTTTACTATTTTAATATTATGTGTGTGTATGATTGATATTTGGACGCACCTGTTACAATGTGCTTTCCTGTAGCTCAAACAGTGGAGTGTTGGCGCTTGCACCCATAAGGTCATGGGTTCAATTCCCAGGGAAAGCGAGAACTGATAAAAATGTCAATGTGTACCTTGAAATGAAATGCAAGTCTGCCAAATGCAAATCAGAGTTGTTATTTTAGCCTCTAACACTGCCTTGACTTCAGATTTTGATGTATCAAAGGTGAAAATGTTTCGTCTTTTAACCATGTGGTTTATTTCAGTAAGTGGAGCTTTTCTTTCATTGAAAACATTCACAAAAAATCTAACCCTTAATTCAAATCGAACAGTTGAAAAAAATAATGATTTTCTTAAGTTTTTTAAATATATGTCGGCTATTCCACAATTATTGGCACATATTCTAATAAGTATAAATCTGACTTCAGTATATTCCCATTCATATGTTATGTTTTTAAGTGATCAGGAACACTTCATGACTTCCTGTTTGACTGGGCTCTAAATATGAAGTGACACACAAAAATGATAAAAGTATATCATGCAACTTATGTTTATAGATTACTTTAACTCATCAAAATAATTTAAGCAATTTCAATGAGATTGAACAAAAAAAATTCAGTTTAATATAATTGAAGTTAAAATGAACTGAAATGCAACTGAACTTAAGTTTTTAAGCTGAATTTAAGTGGATTTTTTTATAGTGAATGGGAAAGACCTGAGGATACAGTAATGATGTGTGACAAAAGGTTGCTGATCTGCACAAATGATGAAATAGCTATAAGGATAATAGTTTAATTGTTGGAATTCTCATTTCCACAATCTGGGCAATAATTAATTCTTTCAGACTTCAATTCTTTAGAGATATATGATAATGCTGACATTTGCACTCGCTTACATTTTAAGAGAGAGAACTTTATTTGCGGCTATCTTTAACGTGAACCCGTTTTTTGTATCATATTTATTTATTCATCCTTATTAATTTCATTTCAAATACAGTTTCTGAATGCTATTTACATATAAAAACACTTATGCTATGATCAAGTATCGTATTTAATGGAAACTTATTTTTACCGTTAGTAACGTGAGGCAAAAGAATGAAGGATAAACTGAAATTCACGGCATTTCAACAACTTCTGCTCACGTATTTGAGGCTGCTGGATCATCGAGGCTAAACGTCATATTATGCGACTACGCATTACTTTACGGAGAGTTTACGATCTACTAGCAACGTTCTGCCTTACGAACAAATGGTGCAACGGAATAAAGTACTGAGTTAGTTACAAACTAGCTAGTAGTTACTAAGCCTCTAGTGTGGACTTTACGTTCCAATTTAAGAAAGAATATACGGCTGGTGCAACCCTACCCTGATCTCACCTGTATAAACACACTATGGGCCCTATCTTGCACCCAGCACAATTGACTTTGTACACCGATGCATGTATCATTCCTATTTTGCACCTGCGCACAGCGGACTTTTCCCTCCACAGACGCACATTGGTAAATTAGGGAATGAACTTGCGCTCCCGGGGGCGGTTCAGCACAAAGAGGAGGCGTGTTCTGGCGCAAACGTTCTCTGGTGCTATTTTGCAGTTTCAGATACACTTTGATTCTCTCATCTACACAGAAGCAGCAGTTCTCATTTTTAGAAAACCATACATTATTACAAGGAAAAATATTACCACACGAGGGAAATCGTTGTTGTGTCCATGAAGATGTGAAAAAATAGGCATAAATCTTACTTACACATTTACCCAAATTATTATACGCCTGTTTAACCGAAGCTAATTTGGTTGTGTTTCTCCATCCCCAATGTCACTTCTCTGTGTTTTACGGCCCTGACGAGAACGTCGGTCTCCTCGGCTGTGAACCGCTCCTGGCGTACGCCTGGCAAATCCGCCGTTATAATAGCAATCCGCCATGGAACAAGCGCGCCTGCTCTTAAAGGGAATGTGAGATGATGCTCTGATTGGTTTATTTCACGTTACGCCCAAACCACACCTATGAATAATGAAGCTACTTCAGACTAACCCATTTTAGATTTGCGTCGGGCCAAGACCCGCCCACAAAGTTACTTGCGTTTCGCGCTTGATACTTGCGTTTCAGATCGTTAAAATAGGGCCCCTTGTCTGGGAAGATTGCAAACAGCATCTCATGCACCTCCAGTCAGACCCAGATGTTACTGGAGCTTTCAGCAGGACGGGGTTTTATGGTCAAATGAGATCAAAATAAAGAATAAAGCTTTTTGGAAGAACATCAGAGGTGGGTTTGGCATAGAGAGAAGAATAGCCATGTAGAAAAGCACCTCATCCCCACTGTGAAGTATGATGGAGGGTCTTTAATGCTGTGAGGCAAATTCTCTTGTTAGGATTCACAGTATCATAAACTCCATCAAGTACGATGTTAAATCAACACCGACTGACCCAGTCAGGACGCTTAAACTGGGCGGTGGTTGAATCTTCCAGGATGACAATGATGAGCATTAACTATTTGACTTTAATTAAAGGTTAGATTTTTGTTACTGAAATAACATTATTTATTTATAATGTGGAATAACTGTATTTATATGCCACCACTTACCAAGTGCAAAGAATTTGTTTTATATGCCGCCAATTACCATGTGCAATATCAATATTTATATGCCACTGTCAAACTCTTTTTAGTGCTATATTTTAACGCACGTTGTAGCATTTTTAATTATATTTTTATGAGCCGGTGGAACGGGATTTCGTTCATATGTGCACTCTAAATGTACAGTTGAATGACAATAAAAAGCTATCGATCTATTGCGCATATTTTGAATAAAAGACTAAGAGGAGAACATTGCAAAAACATTTTTTGACAGTCAGTTTTGCTCATATTTACCAAGGGTACAAATATTTGTGGAGCCCCCTATATTACACATAAATTGTTTTGCTTCCTTTCCCACAATGCATTGCAGAACGACAGAGTACTCTGCAGCCGGCAGTTAAAGGGTTAGTTCACCCAAAAATGAAAATTCTGTCAGTAATTACTCTCCCTCTTGTTGTTCCAACGCAGTAAGACTTTAGTTCATCTTCAGAACACAAATGAAGATATTTCTGATTAAATCTGAGAGCTGTCTCACTCCTCCATAGGCTTCTCTGTAATTAAAACTTGCCGGCCCAGAAAAGTTAGTAAAGACATCATTAAAATAGTCCAAGTGACTACAGTGGCTCAACCTTGAGTTTATCAAGCGACAAGGATACTTTTTGTGCGCAAAAACAAACAAAAATAACGACTTTATTCAACTCTTCATGTTCTTCTGTGTTTCTCTGAGTGAGTTCATGTAGTGTAACAGCGCAGCGCTTCTGGGTTGTACATCAGAACGGAGGCTCACTATTGGCCAGCATCACACACATGACCAGCGTCGGCCAATAGTGAGCCTCCGTTCTGACGTACAACCCAGAAGCGCTGCGCTGTTACACTACGTCAACAGCTTAGGAGAATGACATGGAAGAGAAGAGATGGTTGAACAAAGTAATTATTTTTGTTTGTTTTTGCGCACAAAAAGTATTCTCGTTGCTTGATAAACTTAAGGTTGAGCCACTGTAGTCACCTGGACTATTTTAAACATTGTCTTTACTAACTTTCTGGGCCGGCAAGTTTCAATTACATAGAAGCCTATGGAGGAGTGCGACAGCTCTCAGATTTAATCAGAAATATCTTAATTTGTGTTCTGAAGATGAATGAAAGTCTTACGGGGTTGGAACAACATGAGGGAGAGTAATTACTGACAGAATTTTCATTTTTGGGTGAACTAACCCTTTAATATATTTCCCATCCAACTAAAAGAGCGGAGAAAGGGGGACTCCTTCCCTAGCCTGGAAAGCGTTGCCATGGTAACATCTGCAGGGGCGGGGATTCCCTACGGTAAGTCAGTTGGCAGACTGTGTGTATATGTATGTGTATATGTCCAGTGGGTGTGTGTTCATGAGATCTTACAAAAATACACCAGAAATTATAAAGAAAATGTATGCAAGGTATTGTTCAATCGGACACCTAAATCTACAGACAAGCTATCAGATATAATCTCCGTATTTAGTAGTTAGTCTAATGTATAAACACCAGGAGCAGAATTCAGTATGAAAACAAACTGCTAAAATATGCATTAAAAGCATATTCTTAGAAAAATACATCTTAAAATGCAACAAATATATGACAGATCTTATACAGGCGGTTGCTGCAGGAAATGTGCAACACATACAACATGAAAGACCAATAAAGCAGCAGGAGGTTTATGCAAATCAAAAACATAGACTTTACACATGAAAACACTCACACTTCTACACCGCCTTACGTCTAAAGAAATGCTCTCATTTGTATTTAGTAATTCATTAACATATGTTTGTGGTTGGCAATTTTTGAATGTTTGTGAAAGAAGTCTCTTCTGCGCACTATAAGGCTGCATTTATTTGATCAAAAATACAGTAAAAACAGTTTACATTATTATTATAATTTGTAACAAATTG
This sequence comes from Squalius cephalus, assembly GCF_949319135.1. NCBI lineage: Eukaryota > Metazoa > Chordata > Actinopteri > Cypriniformes > Leuciscidae > Squalius > Squalius cephalus. The sequence goes on along the minus strand of NC_137126.1, from coordinate 4,771,096 downwards.
TAATTTGAATATAAGTTAAAATGTAATTTATTCCTGTGATCAAAGCTGAATTTTCAGCATCATTACTCCAGTCTTCAGTGTCATATAATCCTTCAGAAATCACTCTAATATGATGATTTGCTGCTCAAGAAACATTTCTGATTAGTATCAGTGTTGAAAAGAGTTGTGCTGCTTCATATTATTGTGCAAACCGGATACTTCCATGAAAATAAAGTTCAAAAGAACGGCATTTATTTTTTGTAACGTTAAAAATGTCTTTACTGTAATTTTTTTTATCAGTTTAATGCATCCTTTCTGAATAAAAGTATAAAAAATCTTACTCACCCTATACTTTTGAATGATAGTGTAGGCTAAATCGTTTTCCAACTTTTATGTTATTAGATTCATAAAGCAGAAAGTCTCATTACGGATAGGAGGCATGAGCATCAATAACCTTGCAAAGTTCTCACAATTTTCAACACAAATTGGTTATTTCTGGGTCAAGGTTTTGCTGGTTAAGCGTGACCCCATTATCCTCTTCTGATAGATATCATCACTGTAAAAAGTGATAACCTGCGATTGTTAACGTAAAGTGCTATTTCTACCTTTATCCATAAAAATTGTTTTGTTGGAATAAAATAATATAGGTTGGTTCAGTTATGTTAAATAATATTTTTAACTTGATTTAAGTTAACATTTTTTTTCAGCAGATCTCTCAAATTTGACATTAGTTTTTTTTAAAGCATAACATATTACATAAATTGCTAATATTTCATTTTAGCATCATATTTTTCTTATTTCTGTGTCTATTACTTTTTTAACTGCATGCACAGTAGCCTAACATGGTAATATACAAAAATCTAATAAACTTAACATCAACTTTGGTTACACCAGAGAAAGTAATTTTTAAGGAACATATTAGTTAGCTACTTATAACTGCACATTTTTTACTCATTACACCATGCTTTAATGAACACATGCCTTGTTTTCTGATGTATTCAGACAGAATTAAACAGCACACATGCACCGAAAGTACAATTGTATATAGTCAGTAGCACTGTCTGAAGTGCTGTCTGAAGTGCTGCCAATACAACTGTTACAACATCACAAACCATTTTATCCAATACAGATAATAATATTATATGCTTATATAATAATATAATATATACTGTAATAATAATACTTCAAAGGCGCAGTATGTAATATAATTACAAAAAAACGGCTACGAAAATCTCGGACTCAGTGTGCAAGGACCCATGATACGCTGTGTTTTCCGCCAACTGGACATGTCCAGTGTCGCTTCATGTTGAAATATGGTAAAATGACTGACTATGTATGAGGTTCTTCAGACAAAACAACTCTGTTGTGCCTGTGAATTAATTGACATCTAAATGCAATTGAGTTTTATCGTGGAGAAACCTCTTGGGGTTGTGTGTGTAACCCGGAGAAGGGAATGAGACAGTTGCTGACGCTATGGGGACGCGTCCTCATGAAACCCGATTTCTGAAGCTTGTGTAACTCCACGCCAATATCATTGGCCAACGCAGTGCAATGACGTCACGAGGAGTGCTGGAGCGTATAAATAGGGCGCCTTTAAACACGTCATCAAATTCAAGGGATACGCACAGGAATGCATGAAACATGGTAATGCAATTGAGCCCCAGCTCTACGCCACCACCATATCTGCAGCGGATCGGGCGATTGTATGGGCCGCCTGTTTGGTGCAGCGGAGGTCCAGATCTGTATGTGCACAATCGGGCGACTGCCTCGGGAGACTGACTCGTGCCCTTGTCCAGGTCTTTAGGTCGGCCTGGTATGGCCTTGGCGTACAGGGCACCACCAGCCTGACCAGACCTGACGCCGCATATGATTCGCCAACAAGCCTCAATGTTATCTGGCACAAATGGCAGAACTGGAGCCTTCAAAGACGAAGATGTCCCCGGGGAGAGATAGCTAGCCAAAATCCCTTCAACCCGAGGCATTCGTCCATAACCTCGCTCACACATCCCCTCGATATTCACCAATTCAAAGGGACTATGCAAGCAGAGTACAGGTGTGTACTCCACGAACCTGCAACCTTGGTGTATGGAAGGCTCAGCGGAGCTGGAGACTTATGACCCGGCAGATATCTCTTATTTAATTGTCCACGGGTGTCTTCGTGCTTCGGGCCGGACCATTCCAGACTGAGTCGGGTCATGGCGCGAGTTATAAGCTCCAATAACTCATCATATGTGGGGCTTTTATAAGAGGGGGTTACAGACTTGGCTGTGCTTTCTGAAACTGACTCTAATTCTAGTTCCTCTAAACCAGAAGCGAGCAAACTCCTCTCATCTAACCCGAAAGAAGCCGCTAAGATGAGAACGGCTTCCAGGTTAGCGAGAGCTAGCCGGAGAAGCGAGGGAGAATCCTTCAAGCTCCTCAGTTATAGCTTCATCTGAGATCCCCACGATCACAGTCTCCACGCTGTCTCCGCAGATGCAGGACCAGAACCGTGAGGCTCAGAGGCTTCACAAACGTTTAATGAACTAACTCATTACAAAACACAAGACTTCACAGACACAATCTCACTTCTTTGTTACACAGCAAACACACAAGCGGCTTCCTGAAGACAAAGAAGCTGATGAAGGGTTTGCAGTCGCCCTATTTGTATGTTTGGGTGCTCATCACAATGCGTTGTCCAATGATATTGGCGTGAAGTTACACGTGCCTCAGACACAGGGTTCTGCGAGGACACGTCCCCATCAGTAACTGATGTGTCCCTCAGAAGGGAACCATGTAAATGTTCTTTTCCAGATGTCACCCTGAGAAGTAACTGTTTTCCAAGGAGAGCTGTAGTTCATATGAATATCTAAACCAATATAATATATGAATACTTTCATTCTCTCAGACAATTCTCTCAATTCTGTTTGTAAGTCTACAAACACTTTCTTCACACCCGACTGAATGACCAGCACACAACCAACAAACTCTGTTCCAAAAACCTAGCCAGCATTTTAGATGCAGACACACACTTCATCATATGCAGGGCCATAACCACTGTAGACAACCCCCAATAAACAGATGTGGCCAGATTGCACCAAATATTTGATATGTTTAATATGATGATATACCACTCTCAAGAGTTTTTAGGATTCAACATTTTTTATGCTCAGCAGTCCAATAATCAATGTCAAAATTATTGCAATGGCTAATCAAATCGAAGAAGAAAGGCTTTATTGTTCACAGAAGCCAAGCATGAATTCCAGTGCGACACTTTAGATATGTTAAATGACTATCTTTAATATCTAGTGATGCCAACAGTTCGACTTTTTTGTCACATTTTGCTGGTTTGGATTAAAAACAGCCTATATCATTTACATGACTCAGTAATTAGTAATTGAATGTGACGAGACAAGAAACATTAACAGAGCCATTTTCTGCATATTAGGCATAAAAAGTATGTGAATGTCTGCATATTTTAAAATAATAATATCTGAATATAGTTCAAATGCATTATCTTGCAGTAAAATACTAGTTCTTTTACTAAAAAAAATAAAAAATTCTTTAGTCCCTTTAAATAGAATTTTTTCAAGTGAATTAAAAAAAAGATTTGCATCCCAACATAAGGTAAGAAGATCATTCCAGAATGCATTGTGATAAGTAAAATGGTAGAAGATTTCATGAGAACTGTTGATTATAAATATACTTATATTTCATTTAATACTGAGTAGTATTGCTAAAGTAATCCAACATAATTAAAATACCAAATATTTGTGTGCACTGTTCTGTATTGCGTGATGTTTTTCCCCAAACTCTGCAAACTCCGCCCCACTGCTGATTCTGAAGATTTCATCGGTCATGTCATTGCCGACATAATGCTAAAGCAAATATTAACCCTAACCCACCCTACACCCTGACCTTAACCAATGAAATTAGCTGGGTAGGATTTGCGCTTAAAGGTGCTCTAGCGATGTCACGCATTTTTTAGGCCAAAACATTTTTTTTGTCACATACAGCAAACATCTCCTCACTATCCGCTAGCTGCCTGTCCCCTGAACACACTGTAAAAAAACACGGTCTCTGTAGACAGCCCAGGCTCCACAAAACGCAAGAAAAACAAACTGGCCCAGCCTGGACCACGAAACACAACAATCAGTGTTCCAGCCAATAACCGACAAGAATGATTTGGGGGTGGGGATGGGGGTTGGGGGGTTAGTGCGCATGCACAAGTAGGGGGGTGTGGGGAGTGGAGGAGAGAGAAGCATGAAGAGGGAAGTTAGCTAGAGGAGAGATGTCCTAGACGACGACAGCGACTAACTTTAAAAATGTATATTCTTGAGAATTTTAATATGGCCGACACACGACCAAAGAGACGACGTTCCGATGAACAAATAACAAAGAAGAGGGAAAAGGAGAAGGAACGCGCGAAGTCCCGAATTTACATCGGAAAAGCGTTCAAAAGGTGGTGAGAACTCCGCCGGCAGAAGGGCTTCCAATCCGACATTCAGGTGGCTCTGTTTCTGCTGGACAGGGGGGTAAATCCAGTTTGTTTTTTCTAAACGGTTCATGACTGTTTCAGGAAGCACGGAAGGGAGGGAGAGGGAGGGGGAGGGGGAGGGGGCGGGATGAGGAGGAGGGAGGGTCGAGCTAGACTCAGTTTTGTTTGACAATACTTTGAACGTCAACAAGAAGTGACGTCACCCACTATCGCTTAGAGCACCTTTAACTGGGCAAGGGGAAAAAAATCACACTTGTGTATTGCATTGTTAGCTTAGCAACATGCTAATTGTGAATCGTGTCTCTTGTGTACTTCCCATTAGCAGCGCTATTTTGTGTTAGTGCTCCAAATCCGTCACTTACTGTGTGATGTTCAGTTTTAGTTAACTGGAAGAGAAAGACTAGCCTGGTAAACCTTCACCATACTAGTTCAAATGGCTATTCTGGATTCTACCAGCTAAGCCTGCGTAAACCAGCCTGAAAAAGCATGGAAAATCACAGCACATGAGATACTTTAACACAAGCTGGAGGCTGCATGTACAATTTAAGGGTAGGCATCTGACCTTTAACCTTCAGTTCTTTGCCTGTCCTCTGTATTGCCGACGCACTTTCTCTCCCTCTCTCTCTCTGTTTTTACAGCATTGTGCAGTAATGAGGAGGCCAATGAATATTATATGCCCACATTAGCGATGCAATTTTTTCTGAAAAAATGGCCAGTGGGTAGAAAGCTTTACAGCTTGATGGATATCAAGTCAACATGCCAAACGGACGCTTTTGCCCCTCAGCTCTTCAGCTGCCATACTCACTCATTTCTGTCTATTCAGCAAACTGTGTTGACATTAGAACATTTCCAAATCAGTGTATTTATATTAACAGACGTATGGTTTCTTACCACACATTCACACACACACAAAAAAAAACACACACCCAGTTCACTTCCAGTCATACATGAGAGGGAGAAATAGACAGACGCAGACTTTTAGGCTGTCTAGAACACACACACACACACATTCAAATACACAAAATGATGTCCAGTAATCTTTGGTCAAAATGTCTGCGAGCCAAAGGCTTCAAAGAGCAACATATTTCATGAACAAACAAACTGCTAATGTATGCAATGCTGTCCAGTGCATAAATGCATTTTATGGCTGCTCATCCTAGACTCGTTCTGCTTTCATTTTTCTAGCTTCATTTGTCTCACATATAAGCACACATGTATCCACACATACACACGTGTATATAAGCACACATGTATCCACACATACACACGTGTATGCAGCCATGCTCCTTCTGTGTCAACAGGCGCACTCACACATGCATCACACCATAAATCAAGTGCCAGTTAGTCAGACAGACACGCACATACACACACACACTCTAGATCCACGCAGTGAATATCCAAACAACACGCAACAGCAGCCCTGCACCATAAAGACAGAGAGCAAGACGTTTGGAAGAAAAAATGTACGTACCACACATGAGCAGAGCAGAGGAAGCTTAGCACGAGCCCTCATCAGCCACAAACAACCGACCAAAATACCCGCAATGAGGGGAAAAGAGGGATGAAAAGTGAGGGAAAGATAAGTGCCTGGACAAGTGGGTAAGAGAGAGAGAGAAACAGAGGGAGAGAGAGTTGGTGTAGGTCTAGGAACACAAAGAAACCTGGCAGACTGTTCCACCTCTGAGTCACTGAACAGGTTTGTGACAGAGAGAAAAGGAGAGAGGGTGGGAGAGATGAGAGGAGGGATATGAGAGACGATCTCACCAACGCTTTCTGGAAGATTTCCCCATCATAAATGTGCTTTACACACGCTTAAAAATAACACTTCCTTAACGGTTCTTCATAGCACAGGTTCAGCAGAAAAGTCTCTAGAAGGTTCCTGAGTTGGCTAAATATGCCTCCGTGGAGATTAAAAAAAGTTTACAATTATTAAAATGTTACATTAAAAGTTACATTTATTCAAATAAGCATATTGGTTAATAGATTCTTTAAATAAAATGTAAAGAAATTCTGAAATCAAATCATTGGATTTTTGTGACGTTTAGTTCATTAGCTTTTCATTTATTTAAAGTACTTTTTTTTGTTTTTTTGTTTGTCTTAAAGCAAACAACACTCCCCACTGAAAGAATTAAAATAAACCATTTTGTTTTAAATAGTATTTTCGCTTGACACCAGAGTGTTGATGTGCCGAACACATACACATTTTTTATGTTAGTACATAACACAAATATGATGCATATTTTAAAAAGACATTTCAATAAACATTAGGGTATTTCAAAATTTTCTTTATTTTGAGTAGGTAAACTAAATTAAACATTGACTAGAACAAAATATTTTTTGTTTTATCTTAAGAAAATTCTTCTTTCATATTATAGCTATTAATTTTTGTTTATAGTGAAATTAATTTGTAAAAAGCTAAAAACTTAACTGTCTTATAACTTATTGGCTTTTGTCTAAAGAAAATATATTGATTAAGTATATGGTATTTATAATAAATAATCCCTTTACTTTGTATGAATGTTGTTATCTTTGGGGAAAAAAAATATATATTTTTGATTAATTTTAAATCAAATTGAATCAAACCATAAATTTAACAGAACACTCGCCCTGTCTACAATATGAGCTGGTGGATTCAAGCAAGTTCAGGAACTAAAGATTTCATTGAAGTATCAAATGCTTGTAGGTTTCTTATCTTTGTACATTCCTAATATGTTTTACATCGAGTCCTTTATTATTATTATTATTATTATTATTATTACTATTATTATTAGATATTTCAATTTTCCACTCATACATTATTTATTCTGGCTTTAGATTGCACACATTCTGATCTGTGTTATGTTGTCTTCTGTATGTATGTACAGTATATTGTGCTATATTGCTGGTTTGATTGTTCTGTTTAGATGTACTTTTAGATGTAGGCTTTGTAAAGTTTAAACAGTGTTGTTGTTTATGTTGTAATCATTGCTGGTAACTTGATAGGCTGGTCATATGACAACATGTCATAAGGGGCCAATCCATGTGGAATAAAAACTTTTTTACATGATTCATATGAATTTTACTGTACATACTATTTCTCAAAAGAACTATTTATTTATTTGTGTGTAAAGCATTGCTAATTAGTGCACGGTAACTGTAGTTTAAAGTCCAATTCTCACTATAAAAGTTGCTTAATTGCATGCATATTACTATGATTTTGGCTGTTTATTAGTACATATAAAGCACATTTATGTTATTATTCTTTTTCTGCATGACCTTATTCTACATCCCTTAATCCTACCTAAACTTAACAACTACCTTACTATCAATGAGCAGTAACTAGGAGTTTATTAAGGCAAAAGTCATAGTTAATAGTTAGTTAACAGTGAGAATTGGAGCCTAAACTACAGTGTGACCGAGTGCACATATAGGCCTAATGCAAACATTGCAACAGCTTTTCGTGTGAACGAAAACTATCCCTAAAATACTGTTGGAAATGGCTTAATCTGTAGAAATCAAAGAACACTAGTAACTTTGAACTAACAGCTCTGTAGAAGATATCGTGTCACGCCAGTGGCTGACCTTTTCATCTGAACATGTCCAATTATACAGTTCTGGAAAGAGATGTTGCTATTCATCACAGGAATATATAGTTTCCTCCTCTATTTCCTTAAAAAAACCTGTATATGTTAAAATAGCTAATATGTTACTGGCAGCTTGTAAGACTGATATTACATGAAAACGGCGAGGCACTGCTACAAACGGTCAGTGGAAAGTGACAAGGATATTTGTAAGACAAAAAAAATTACATGTGAATGATTTACATGAGCATGAATACATACAAACTATTTTCATATTTAATTAAGCAACTCATTTCAGCATGTTTCAATTGATGTAGTTTTTGAGCTATGTACTTTCTGGACAATTGATGGAAACAAAACCGACTTCTTTCTGCATACGTGTGTGTGTGTGTTTGTGCTGGTCTAATGATGCTGAGTGGCTTGTCGATGGGGGTGATAACTAATGAGCACTTCTGTAAACTAAGTCAAGCACATAAACAGTATTAAACACTCACAGAAGGAACAGCAAACAATCAAAACAAACTAAAAACAAACAAACATTGTGCCAAGCCTATAGCCTTGTGGCTTATGATTCTGCCTTCAGCCAAACTGAAGAGACAACAGACCCCAATACAGCAGAATAAAATATGTATAAAGGACATAATCAAGAAAGGGATGGGATGGGATGGAACAGGAAAGGATACAGACAGAACATGACAGGACAGGATAGGATTGCATAGTATTGGACAGGTGGGATGGGATGGGATGGGATGGGATGGGATAGGATAGGATAGGATAGGATAGGATAGGATAGGATAGGACAAGCTAAGGGACAGGACAGGTCAAGATACAATATTGAACAGGACATGACATGGTTGGATAGGATGGGATTGGATAGGACAGGGAGCAGGACAAGACAGGACATTATGGGCCAGGATATGATATGATAGTATAGTATAATATAAAATAGGATGGTATGGGATGGGACAGGACAGGACAGGACAGGACAGGACAGGACAGGACAGGACAGGATAGGATAGGATAGGATAGGATAGGATAGGACAAGCTAAGTGACAGGACAGGTCAGGATACAATATTGAACAGGACATGACATGGTTGGATAGGATGGGATTGGATAGGACAGGGAGCAGGACAAGACAGGACATTATGGGCCAGGATATGATATGATAGTATAGTATAATATAAAATAGGATGGTATGGGATAGGATAGGATAGGATAGGATAGGATAGGATAGGATAGGATAGGATAGGATAGGATAGGATAGGATAGGACAAGCTAAGGGACAGGACAGGTCAAGATACAATATTGAACAGGACATGACATGGTTGGATAGGATTGGATAGGACAGGGAACAGAACAAGACAGGACATTATGGGCCAGGATATGATATGATAGTATAGTATAATATAAAATAGGATGGTACGGGATAGGATCGGATAGGATAGGATAGGATGAGACAGAATAAGAGACATGACAAATACACATAGGCCTACTATACTGGACAGGACAGGACATGGTTGGACAGGACAGGATAGGATACTGAGATAGGATACAATAGAATGAGAATAGTAAGGATAGGATGGGATAGGAAAGGAAAGGAAGTGACAGGATAAAAGAAAAGACAATACATATCATAGTGAACACTACAGTATATGATGACAGGACGTGATTGGACAGGATAGGATAGGATAAGAGACTGATGCTGTACATGAGCATAACCTTGTTTTAGATGTTTCTCCTCAAACTTCTTAGAAGAAAACAGATCTCATCAATTAATGTCCTGACACACAGTAGAGTATAGTCCTATAAAACGAAATTGGATAGCATAGCCCTGATACTTTGATCTTGGAAGAATTTGATGATAAACTGTTGAGATCATATTGAGATCTCTGTCTTCTGAATCTGAGCAGTTTGTGACACAGTTGAAAACTGTGAGATTAATGGGGTATTTTTCTAAAGAGAAAAAGAATGAGAAAGAATTAGACTTCAACAAAAGTCTCCATTTACACTCACCGCTGTCTGACAGCTGAGAAACAAATCAGATTTCTCATTCTCACCTCTCAGTTGTAAAGGCTCTTTTGTAAAAGCGCATATGTGCCATTTCCTGTAACTCATGACTTATGCATATGTCATACTTACGAGTATCTACGTATGAGTACGCCCACTTACAGACATTTTTGGTTATCTACGATTAGGTCATCTCCTGCCTCTCATTGTGTTTAATATGATGAATTCTCCTCTCTCTCTACCTGTTCAATTTATCTCTGTACATCTCCATCATGTTCTTTCTCCATGCTTGCTCACGCGTACATAAATATGATCATATGAATACACTCATATTCTTTTTTTTTTTTTGCTCATTTCTATCTTTCTCATTCCTTCTCCCCCTCTCTCTATTCTCTACATGATACCCTGCCATGTTGTCATGGCAACAATCAGGACCCGAGGGCTCGGTTGCTAGGCAACTCACATCACCCATAAGAGGAACATGAAGATAAAAAGTCAGAAACAAACAAACCACGTAAATCAAAGGTTAATTCTCTCATTATTTGTACGTGTGTGTGTGTGTGTGTGTGTGTGTGTGTGTGTGTGTGTGTGTGTGTGCACGCTAGTACTTCAGTAATTGTGTAATTGATTTAAATAGACACATGTTGTATTCAGATCATCAGTCACACACACTGTTCCCTTAAACACAACACAAGATCCTTCATATCACAGTGTGAGAACTGCAGCAGATTTTATGATGGTGCATAATGTGCCGAAGCTGCATGTCACTTCCCTTTGCTATCAAACTCAAACATCTGGGTTTCCCAGAAGCTGTTTTGGGTGGGAAATCTCTTACCAAAGACTGTCAATGATGAGCCGTTATGAGGCACAATGTGTGTGTGTATTGCAGGTGGTGCTGCTGATCGTGGGAAGCAGATGCTGATGCTACAGTTCCGTCCCGGGCCACTGAGTGGCAGTGCGTGACTCAGCAATACAACAGCATCCTCAGAAACACACCGCACACGCTACTGATCTCTTAATTATGGACTCGGAATGTGTGTGTGTGTGTGTGTGTGTGTGTGTGTGTGTGTGTGTGTGTGTGTGTGTGTGTGTGTGTGTGTGTGTGTGTGTGTGTGTGTGTGTGTTTGTGTGAGTATGTGTGAGTGAGGAAGTGAGTGTGTGTGTGTGTGTGTGTGTGTGTGTGTGTGTGTGTGTGTGTGTGTGTGTGTGTGTGTGTGTGTGTATGTGTGTATGAGTGTCTTTGTGAGTGTGTGTGAGTGAGTGAGTGAGTGAGTGAGTGAGTGTGTGTGTGAGTGTGTGTGTGTGTTGTTAATTGGTGAGCATTACACTATTCAGTATGTCAGATCCCAAGCTGCATGGGAAGTGCTTGAAATCTATTCTGGTACGGACACCACAGTCTGGAGAAGGAAATTATGGTTGGAACCCACATATTTGGAACTGGAACATTATGGCTAGAATTGTATTTTTTGTTACATTTTTGTAGAAAATCCCAGTAGTGCAAAGTCACCAAAATTTATGCTAGGGTTTTCTGGGTGGTTGCCAGGGCGTTGCTATGTAGTCGCAAAGATCTCCTGAGTGTTTTTTAGTCTGTTGCTATGCAAATGTTGGATGTGGAGGTGGTCGCTAGGTGATTGCTTAATGGACCAGATGAAAAGAGCCTCAATGATATTGTGGTCCCTAGATGCATCTCAGGTCTCTCCTCCATTTTAAGTGTATGCTATTTTTCAACATTTTATCATCAGTGAGTCATCAGTCGCTATAATTCTCTGTGCTGTTGCTTAGAAAGGTAAAAACACATCTCCCCTTAACAACACATTAAGATATTAGGTATCAGTTATAACCACAGTTTAATACATTGGCACAAGGCACGTTTATTCAAATCAAAGTGATGGTATAAGCATTAAAATAACTACATAAAAGTCCATTTTAAAATCACTTAAGAATATTTAAATGAATTTAAAAAAAAAAAATTTGAAAAGAAATTAAAGGTTAATGTAAAATTGTATTAAAATTAATACAAAATTAAAGGACATTAAAGGGATAGTCTACCTAAAATTAAAATTATGTCATCATTTACTCACCCTGTACACATTTCTTTACTTCTGCTGAACACACAAAAAAAAGGTATTTTGAAGAATGTTGAAAATCAAACAGTTTTGGTTCCTATTGACCTATTTTTTTGTCCATACAATGGAAGTCAATGAGAAGCAAAGCGCTTTAGTTACCAACATTCTTCAAAATACCATTCTTTGTGTTCCACAAAAGAAAGAAATTACAGTTTTTCTCGATTGCTTAAACACTATAACCAGGCTTTTGAACTAAAATTTCAAAACCATAATGCCATTTATCAAAAACCACACCCATTTCATTAAACTATAAACAATATTCCCTGTTTTGACACATGAGTCAGATTTGTTGAACTGTCACTGCAAAACTCTACACACAAATCCCTTCATTTCTCATTGCCTACACCATGTTGTCATTTAGAAAGCACTAGCATTCAATATTGTTCACTCAAGTCAGCACAGCTTCAGCTCACTTAGCACACAATTACCCAAGTGGAAACACTAAGAGTCAAAATTTAACACACATCAATCAGAACCTTCAATAGAAAAGGGCCCAAATCAGTTTATTGCGTTTTGGAACAATGGATCCAGAAAGACATGAAGGAAGAGATTGAGGAGGGATAAGGAGGAGGAGGAGGAGGACGAAGGGCAAGGGCAAGAAGACAGATGAAATTCAAGCCACTCTAGTTGCCCATGTCTTTATCAATGGTATGACTATGAGGGAGGCTCGGCTACGAGTAAGGCCAAATTTGAGTCGCTTCACCGTCGCCTCGAGAACCTTCAGGGAGGTGTGGTGGCAAACAAAATTCTATCACTGAATAAGAGACAAACATTTCCAATAGTCTTTGATGAGGTTTATTTTCTTGCAAGAAAAGGCCAGCAGTCGTACAGTCACACAGAGTGGCTGCAGAGTGTGACAGTGAAGGAGGGCATCCTTTCTCCTTTATAGTCTTGACTCCCAGAATGTTATCTTTCTAGGCAAATGATGGTATTTCAACCATAAGTGGAACATTCTTAGACTTGTTCATCATATTGTCTCCTTGAGCGGAGGCCCTCCTGTCACGTAACAACACTCTTTACCATTCCAATACAATTCCATATTAGAATAAGGTGTGTGTGTGCTCTTTTACTGTCATATGAAAAAAAAAGTTTTTTTTGGTTTTGTTGTGTGTGTGTTGTACTTTGTAGTACATGAATGAATAAAAATGTGCCAATGTATCCATTGGTTGTGTCTTTTGTGTTCATCATGTGAAAAGGTTTGTGAGGGGGGGAACCACAAGCAATAACTTACCAGTTTTGGAAATGTTGTTTTGAATTTATTGCACCAGTGTGTTAGACTATGTTGTAGTGTGTGTGATTTTGAGGGCTTGTGTGTCCTGTCTGAGGGCAAAGTTTGGTTTTTCAGCAAGAGTGAATGGTTTTGAGTGTAGAGCTTCATTTTGACCTGAATATAGGATGTTTGGGGAATTGTGTGAGACGTTATGGATTTGTGTTCACAGTTTTGAGAATACGAGGCATAGTTTCAAGAAATGTGTTTAAGCAATCGAGAAAAACGGTAATACAGGTTTGGATTTGAACCGACACGAGTGAATGATGCCAGAATATCCAGTTTTGGGTGAACTATATCCCTTTAATCGAAATAAATATTGCAGTGCTGTTTGTAAGGTAAATTGCATTATATGCTTAATCGGATAATGCACAGATAAATATGTTTTCAGTGTCTCATCATGTCTGGAGTGAACATAGGGCATTTTAAGCTGACTCGATCCTAAGTTTATAGAGTTATAATCAATCAGTAGGCATGTCGACAATATATTTAGGTCTTAGGTCGCTGATTGATTTATAAGCAAGCAACTGCACTTTAAAATCCCTTCCAAATGTGACTGGAAGCCAGTGTAAAGACCTGAGTACAAGGGTGATGTGCTCAGTGTCTATGAGCTTCACCTATCTTATGGTCTCTTTGGGAAAGCCATGGAGGAGCCAGACTACTGATAATTACTGGTACTGGTAAGTTTTCTAGATGTTTATATATCAGGTGAAATAACTGATGATTGGTAGGTTGATATATTATTGCTATTGATCTGATTCTACAACAACACTAAGGCCATGTGTCCACCAAAACCAGTTGGAAACGCCAGCGCTCTTCTGGAAATGGCGAATATCCACTGAACTGTTACTAGTCACTGAATTCACAAATAGTTTCCCTAGTGAAAAAATATATCCCCTTTTTCAATAGTACATTGCAAATATATTAACAAAAATTAGACTATTTTTAAATATATTAAAAGTATTTTAGCATCATGCTTTTACCTATTTTCACAATACAACTTTTAACACACTTTAAAATAATTGTACTTTAGTATATTTTCTAAAAATATTATATTATTTATTAAAATATACTTGAAGTGAAAATTATAGTGTATTTGAAGTATATTTATTTGCACTTTATTAAAAATATATTTTAGGTATATTTTAACTGTGTGCTGGAAATGATCATTGTAACAATGCATTGAAAATATACTTTCAAAATACATTATAGTATAGTATTTTGTACAAAGTATAGCTAAGTTTTATTTGTCTAATAATGTACATTTGTTGTTGAAGACAAAGTATGCAATTTGTAGTATTTGGAATAAGCCAAAGGTATTAATGAGCCTATACTTTTTACTCAAATATATCACACCACGATAGCCTCGTGGGTGAGTGTGCCGACGTGCTTCAGGAGACCCGAGTTCAAGTCCCGGCTCGTGGACTTTTCCTGGTCCCGTCCCTCCTCTCGCTCTCTCTCTCTCTCACACACACCTCAGCTGCTGTCATATCCTAATAAAAGGTGAAAATGCCAAAAAGATGTATTTTTAAAATAAAAAATATCTCTAAATATACTTATGGTATATTGCTTGTATGTTTCGAAGACACTCATAATGAATTTGTAATGCACTTTTAACACAAATAAAGTACACTTTAATATCACTAATCAAGCATGTAATTAGTCCCTAGGCATATACTGTACTTAAAGTATACTAAGTAGGTCCAATGTAGTACACAAAAGTACACTAAATACACTTAAAGTTATGCTTTACTACAATTTAATTACAACTAAAATATACTTAGTAAAAAATTAGTTGTTTCAAAATAGCACACTTCAAGTTAACTAATCATTAACACTTGAAGTATACTGATAATTAGTCTGGCTATTTTTCTCACCAGGGTTGTTTCTGAATATAAAAATGTCAACACAATGTAACATACTTGCTTTGGCACTAGTTTTGGATGAAGAAATGTGCTTGTTGTTGTCATTTGTTATCGTTGTTGGGCGGTGTGGTATTTGTGCCGCCCCTCCTTCACTATGATTGGACAGATGGGTAAAAAGTGACAGTGATGTGAACATTCTTCAACTTTTATGGTAAACAGTGCTTTGCTGGACACAAGGCCAAAGAATCCTGACTTGATTTTTAGGTTACACTTTATTTTGATGGTCCACTTTAGACATAACTTTTCAACGACATGTCAACTAACTCTCATTAGATGATTTCTAGACTGTTAGATGAGGGTTCGGGTAGTAGAATAAGTTGACATGTAGTTGTAAAGTTACTTGTAGTCAGTGGAATATATAAAGTGGACCATCAACCATCTTTATTGTCAAATGTATCTATTGTTTCTTTGTTTAATGCTAGGTGCTAAACTAAACTAAACACTGGGCGTTGGGACACAATAAATCGATCATTTCATCTTGTATACTGTGTCATACGGTGCGTTCAAGTCATGTAAAAAATATATATATATTTACAAGACGAACGCTCATGAATGCCACCACAAAGTCGTAAATACTCCGATCTTTACGAGTTGGGGCGTAAACGTGGCAGAATACCACAATATTTATAGGTATGTAGCAGTGACATTGTCAGGCTTTTTTATTTATATCAAAATAAGTCAATTCCCAGCACAAAATATAATAGCATTGTAATATAACAACATAATAATGGTCAAGTTTACAGTGGCTTCAAAAAATACACCAGATGTCCATTTTTTGTTCTTCATTTTCTAGAAGTAAATAAAAAAACCTTGCTGTATTTTAATTAAGAGAAGGTACACCGCCATCTTGCTCCGACTAAACTGACTTGAACGCACTTGACGTCATTGACACGACTTCTCAACTCGTAAATACGAACTTCCCAGGAGGACTTAAATGCACCAATAGTGGAAGACAACTGACGCTGCATCTGCAACGCTACACGACGTCACGACAGAAAGACTAGCATGTTTAATTTTAATTTTTTATCGGTCTTCCAGCAGCCATATCACCCTGTAGCCCAAGACTGATTGCCCACTGAAGCTAAGCAGGGCTGAGCCTGGTTAGTACCTGGATGGGAGACCTCCTGAGAAAACCAGGTTGCTGCTGGAAGAGGTTTTAGTGAGGCCAGCAGGGGGCGCTCACCCTGTGGTCTGTGTGGGTCCTAACGTCCCAGTATAGTGACGGGGACACTATACTGTCAAAAGAGCACCGTCCTTCAGATGAGACGTAAAACCGAGGTCCTGACTCTCTGTGGTCATTAAAAATCCCATTGCACTTCTCGTAAAAGAGTAGGGGTGTAACCCCGGTGTCCTGGCCACATTCCACCCATTGGCCCTTGCCAATCATGCCCTCCTAATAATCCCCATCCACTGAAATGGCTCTATCACTCTCTCTCCTCTCCACCTGTAGCTGTTGTGTGTTGAGCGCACTGGCGCCGTTGTACTGTGGCTGCCGTCGCATCATCCAAGTGGATGCTGCACACTAGTGGTGGTTGAGGAGAGATTCCCTGATATGATTGTAAAGCACTTTGGGTGTACAGTAGTACATATGAATGCTCTATATAAATGCCTCATTCATTCATTCATTCATTCACGGCGGGTTCCGTCACATCTGTGAAGTTGACCAAAAAAGGTTGATGTTGGCGAACAACAGCCTCGCCTCAGAACCCCGGTGAGTACTGGAATAGCTAACACACCGCTTTGGTAGTTTGTTTACGCTCTTGTTTCCGGAAATCCATCGCTAATTTCGCCTTCTCCAGGGCCGGAGTGGGGCCACTTTTCAGCCTGGGAGTTTCAGGCCCAAGACCGGCCCACTTTTTCCATGGTGGAATTCCAAATTAGCGCTTTTTCCAAATTGGATAAATGAAGCAACAGTTCAGCTCTTACTATTGTGTAGTTTGTATTAATACCATGGTTCAACAAATAATGTAAAGCTTAAATAATAATTCACTTAGACTTTATAAGAAGCAATTGCGACTTTATTTCACGCAATTCTGACTTTATATCTAGCAATTCTGACTTTATAACAAGCAATTGCGACTTTATTTCACGCAATTCTGACTTTATATCTCGCAATTCTGAGAAATAAAGTCAGAATTGCGAGATGTAAACTCGCAATTGTGAGATAAAAAGTCGCAATTATCTTTTAAAATGTTTTATTCTGTGGCGGAAACAAGCTTCCATACCTCCTGGCCTCTTCCTCCCATCCATCTTCCCTGACGCGTACCGTTACGGTAGGGCCGGCCCAGCTATCGGTAGGCGGTGCCGCGTAGCCTACCTGAGAAAACGTTTTGAAAAGACGGGCTATGGACCCAACCGACTTTATAGGAGGGGAGGGGAGAACTCCCTCACATGGTACAACCCATACAGAGGCTGCGCGCTGAGGTGTCAGAATGCGGAACGTGTGTAGCCTACTGTAACTAACGTGACAAATATTTTTAAAACAAATAAAAAAATAATAATTCTCGACCGGCCCAAAAGTGAAGCGGCCCACCGGGAATTCTCCCGATTCTCCCGATTACCCATCCCGGGCCTGGCCTTCTCTATGACATCACGCACATCGTTAAAGACGGCAAGCGATGATTCAGAGGGGAAGCAACATGTAGCCTGACATGTTTCTTGTCCACACAACACAACAAGATTTTGCATATTCTGACACAGATTAAACTACTGTGTAGTCTGAACCCGGCATAACTGAAAAAAAAATATTACAGTATATCCAAATATTAATTTCGTAAATACACTGGCAAAGGAAGTGTGTAGGTATCATCTGCATATCTAATGTCTGGTGCTTACTTTTTCCCTCTATTTTGTTCTGCTTCAGACAGTCATGCCATTATTGGAATTTGTTTTTCTATTTTCTATTCCAGCCGGTTGTTATCGCAGAATAAACCCCAACAGGGTTGCGGAGGGGTCTTTCATCCCCCTGAACTGGCTGGATGCACATTTTCCCGCTTTTTACACGACTGCTTGCCACATAAGTAAATAATTTGACATGAAATATTGATCCGAGTCTAAATATTTTATTAGCTCTTTAAACGCAAAGCTTCCGCGGAGAGAGCAGTTGCTAGCGCGGCAAGTTCAAACCAGACGGACATTTAAGGGATACGGTCCAGTCATACTACTTATCACACGGCATTTCACCACATAAATAATTATGGGGATGAGATAAAGTCCTATTTATTTGAGATTAAACTGTTTTAAAATCATACCTGTTTATAATCTTATAATCCATCACAGTGTACAAAACAATCGTCTCAAAATGGCAGCATCTGCGTTTGTATGAAACAAGAGAGTCATTCGATACCGAATGATGTAATTAAATAACTGATTTGAGTTTTAATATTGCATTAGCTCACCAAACGCAAAATTTCCCCAAAGAAAACCCGTTCTTAGCAAGTTACCCGGTTGAGCCTGTGTTATCAGATTTTACCGGTTGTTATAGGGGGATAACATACCACTGGATGGCACGATTGACCAATCAGAATCAATTATTCCAAGGAGCCATGTAATAATATGGTATAAAGTGTTTAAGATTACTCCGCCACTGTTTCTTCTCATGTTTTACAGTCAGTTGTATCAAAAACAGTCAGAGTGTTGATGATGCTGTTACTATAATAATATTTGAGAATAAAACAGCTCTAATAACTGCCATGTGAGAAGACAACCGGGCAAATCTACCTTAGCTTTTCGCTCTCCGTAATACAGTTTTAGTCTTCCTTTCTGGAAAGTCCAGACGGGCCACCTGGTGTGACAGTAGCAGCTTGCGATGTTAAAAAGTGAGCCCTGTCCTGTCTCACCTTGCCCAGACAGAACTTACACAGAAGCCTGTTGAGATGAGAACGTGTCCTGCCAAATCATGACCTTTCTCACACTTCATTTTGCGCATAGACTTTGCCCTAAGCCAACCAATTCAGTTTACACTCTACATTCACTCAACTATATAGTAAGTCTTGTTTAAAGTTCTTTAAAGCATGAAAAATAAACTATTAACTACATATCAATAGATTGTTGTAGCAATGACAATACAGAGAATGATAGATCGATAGATTGATAGATCGATAGATAGATAGATAGATAGATAGATAGATAGATAGATAGATAGATAGATAGATAGATAGATAGATAGATAGATAGACAGACAGATAGACAGATAGATAGACAGATAGATAGATAGATAGATAGATAGATAGATAGATAGATAGATAGATAGATAGATAGATAGACTTCTATAGAGATCACGACTCTGAACAGACATCTAAACAAAATAACATGTAATTTACTAGAGCTTCTGACAACATGTTAATTGCTGTAATTAATCTGAATGAATTACATTTTAAAAATCGGGTTGAGTGAATGATTCAATGACTCACTCATAAAGACTTCACTTGTTTTATCACTGGAAGATTCAGCATTTTTTTAACCAATCTCTTGAATGAATGATTCAATGACAAATACATTTTTTAACAGTCACATGTCGCCACCTACTGGCGTAATGGTGTCATTGATACAATCTTTCTTTGAAACATCAAGTTACTTTCGAAAGGTGATTTACTTTATTATGATTGCTACCACAGACATCAGTGTTTATATCTGAACTATAAACTAATTATAACTATAAACTATAAACCCAGTACTTCTGTGATCATTTGAATTATTGTGAGACAGAAATAATGATACTGTGTGGTTGAAAATGTAAGTGAAGCTGTTGCATAGCAATAGGTTACATGACAAGTGCTCTTTTTGGGTCAGAATTCAGATCTGAATGTTCGCTGTGATCGTACTTGTCAAAGGTTTAATACTCATGAGAATTGTTGTCATTTAGGAATGAGATTGCGTGTGTGTTTGAATTGAGATCACAATAGATAGATAGATAGATAGATAGATAGATAGATAGATAGATAGATAGATAGATAGATAGATACATTTTAGAGCTCAACATCATCCATCTGATGAAATAACAGGGCTAACACATTCCTCTACATTTTTCCGTTTTTAATTTGGATTTGCAACCACACAAGGGTGCGTAAATGAAGACAAAATCTGGGTGAGCGACTCCTTTAATGAGCTTTTTACGTGTGATCAATTTTGCAGCAGAGGACGTAAGAAAGACTGATCATGCGTCTAAAGTGTGCGTGTGTGGTGTTTGAATATGGAGGATACACCTCTGCAGTGGATGTGTGTGCTGAAGGTTGATGTATGCGTGTAGGAGACTCACTGAGAAGAAAGAAAGGATGGGCAGATGAGAACTGAGGGAAATAAATGAAAGAGAGATGTGTAGTTAGATGAGTGGGAATGCTAGCTCATCATTACAAGTACATATTTACTGAGAACTGCTAATGAAATGAAGCTATGTGTGTGTCAGGTAACCATGTGAATGAATACTTTATGCATTGAGGACAGCACATCTGCCGTATGCATCACTGCCCAATGCACTGAAGTGTATGAATTTGTTCACACAACATGTATGTGTGCAAGTGCAGGTCACTGATTGTGACCCATAGTTTAGCTTAGCATAACCAAGCTTTTATTTGACCATATTAATGAGCACACATGAACGGCACCACAGTGTTTTAATTACCGGTGGGAAACTGGGGATTTTCTTTTAAGCCCTCACTTCCCGAGCTGGAAGCGTGTGTGCATTAATAAAATCACGATGGGAGCTAATTGGTATCAATCATAATTAAGTCATAATTGTGAGTATTTTACTTTGTACACATCCTGTGCACTTCTGTGGAAGAACAGAGCTACAGCTAGCAAGAAAATATCACTTATTTAGCTAGTGACATTTCTGGAAAATGATATTACATTGCATTGCATGTTTCACAATACTATGAAAAATCAAATATCCAGTGAGTAACAGATGAACGTCAATCCGGCAGCGTTATACTGCATTGTTTTGTGTTCGTATCGCAGCAGTTTGGAAATGAAATGTCCAGTGAGTAGCGTGCTTATACAAGTGGAACAAGTGCAATGCTGTACCAGGTGAGCTATCGAACAAGTTTATGCAATGTTATGAACTCCAAAATGTATTATTTTACAAAATATGCATTATGGTAAAAGCATTTGAGGTCATAACATCATATTGTGCAAGAAACTGCACATAAATGTATCTAATTTATTATGCAATAAACTGTCCCTGTAATGATAATTTGTGAACTGGAACAATAGTGTTTTATGTCACTAGTGTTAAATTCAGCTGAAAACTGCAGTGAATTTGTATAGATAGGTTTTTGAAGCTAAGCCAAAATGTAGGTAAAGGCAATGAGCCCATAATTATAAGGTTCCACAACAAAATTACTTTTCCCATAGGTCTCTGTGGCAGCACAACAATGGAAGCTATGATAAAACAGACCAACATAAAAAAGCAGAAAAGAGTTTGAATGCACAGCTCTTCACTTTTGTTCCTGTTTTTGCTAGCTAGCTAGTATGTGGAAAAGAGGAAAAGAAATATGAAATTTCGGAATGAATCCAATGTTTTCAGATCAAAATCACTTGAGATCACATCGACTATAAAGCTTTCCAGAATACTCTACTCATTATTAGCCAGTTTACCTCCTGTCATTCTCTGGAGCAGCATGATAATGATATATATATATATATATATATATATATATATATATATATATATATATACAGTACTGTGCAAAAGTCTTAGGCATGTTAATACCCCCCCCCCCCCCCCAAAAAAAATTGGTTTTAAGTCAGTTATTTATATCTTTTGCTGTAGTGAGTCAGTAGGAAATATCAGTTTACATTTCCAAACATTCTTTTTGCCATTAATTGTAATAATCCAGTGAGATTTGTGTATGCACAAGGAGTCTGACAACAGCCGGTCTGATCTGATCTCACCATCATCGAGTCCGTCTGTGATTACATGAAGAAACAGAAGAAACTGAGACAGACTAAATCCAGAAGAACTGCGGGAACGTCTCCGAGACGCTTGAAGAAACCTTCCTGCAAAGCTCCCTGAAAAACTATGCGCAAGTGTACCTGGACAAAAGCCGTTTTAAACGCAAAGGGTCGTTACACCATATATTGATTTGAATTAGGTAATAGAAGTTAAATCATAAATAAATTCAATTTGTGATTTTATTTTTGAAAGCATTCTCACTTTACAGCATTTTAACACAAGTGCCAGTGCTTCTCACAGTCCTGTAGCTTTGCAGGAAGGTTTCTTCAAGCATCTCGGAGACGTTCCCGCAGTTTTCTGGATTTAGTCTGTCTCAGTTTCTTCTGTTTCTTCATGTAATCACAGACGGACTCGATGATGGTGAGATCAGATCATACCGGCTGTTGTTAGACTCCTTGTGCATACACAAATCTCACTGGATTATTACAATTAATGGCAAAAACAATGTTTGGAAATGTAAACTGATATTTCCTACTGACACACTACAGAGCAAAAGATATAAATAACTGACTTAAAACCATATTTTTTTTGTGTTGGGGGGGGGGGTATTAACATGCCTAAGACTTTTGCACAGTACTGTATATATATATATATATATATATATATATATGTAAGGAATAATTGACGACAGGCCGTTGAATTATTAGAAAAATAATGCACACCCGAGGTGGTAATGTGGTCACGACGCGAAGCGGAACCTCGGGTGTGCATTATTTTTCTAATAATTCAACGGCCTGAAGTCAATTATTCCGCTTTTATACTACAGGGCCGTTGAATGCTTGAATCTGATTGGTTGACGAACGTTCTAAGGTGTGCATTATTTTCAGGGAAACACACAGCTAAAGTAGTTCCAGGCAGGTCTTGACCGCATTACAGTTCCATATCACTTCGCGTAGTCAACTGTAATAACGGAAAATAGGATACAATTCATAACAAGAAAAAACATTTAGCCGCATGCGCTTGATCTGCAATTTTCAATGTCTAGCTTCACAATCAATGGAAACATGCAGTTTAATTTGAATAAATAAAGTATATAGTCCTATCTATAATCAATAGAAAATTAAACTGAATATAGGCTAAATAAATGGATAGTCCTGCAGCACGGATTTTTATTGCAGATAATATATAACAAATAATTATTGATAGGCCTACTTGTTAAAAGGCTTTTTTTTCATTTATTTGGCTAGTTTACTGTCATCTGTCAATAATAGAAAAAAAAGAATGAACGAATTAATTAAAACGAATTGAATAAATAAATAAATAATAATATTGACGCACATGCTTTTCTGTCTCATTATTGCAACATCTCTCTCTCTAATAACTGCATAAAGCCGAGCCGAGGACACACTTTTAGGCCGGTTATGAATGTAATTTGATGACTGATCATGCCCAAACGCGTGTTCAGCGCGTTCAGTCTGTGTTCAAAGTCGGTGTTTAAAATCTGCTGCGATGAAAACAGTCAGAGAATGTGTCAGCTAGTCGTGTGTCCCAGCATTAGTCTGCTATCAGCGGCTCAAACCTCCGTTACTAACTCTAAAATGACGTTTTGGAATTAGCAACGGAGGCATTGGTTTAGATGCGTAAGAAATTAGTCCTACATACAAGAGCGTTTTAATGACAAAAACTTTACAAACGTCTTGAAATACATAATCTGAACAATGTTTCGAGGTGTGGTAACTGTAGTATATATATATAAAGCATCATTACACTCCTAAAGCACATCCTTTACTCTTCATCTGCATGTAGAGTCCATTTTCCCCCAATCCAAATAACTTATATAATACTGTAATTACAAATTCCAAACATGAAAGAACTTCTCAGGAACACTTGAAGGCAGCATTTCTGTCTGAGCCATTCCTTTCAGAGTTGGTAGTGTGTCACTCTACTAGAAAGGTCAGTTTAGACAGTTTAGCATGAATGTTGCTGCTGGATTATGGATTCACCAGCAAAACTTGGTAAAGATGAATGTTAGATGCACTGTCAAGAGTCATTTTGATGAAGAATAGTAATTTAGTTTGCTAATATACTATACTATTACTTCTAGTACTATTACTAATATTAAATAATTGTCTGGTAAAACTATATTTCCCATCGTTCTCTGGGGTAGTTAAAGAAATAGTTACACATCTAATGTGTGCCCTTTTGCTTCATTTAGTTGCAGCGCTAAAAGGAGCGTGTTTGCCAGTAAGTTACATGAATGAAATATGAAATTGACGACCAAGTCCGCTATTTCTGATCAAAATCAATTGAACTCACATCCTGGTGTAATTACAACTTCCAAACTTGTAAGTAGAAACGTCCCAGGAGATTTTGAGTGCAGAATTAGAGCTTTGAACACAGCCTGTGGTTTCTATTTAAAGTGTGTGGGTGCAAAATTATTAATTTGTTTCTATTTTTTAAAAAATGTAAAAAATGCCTATAGTTGTCTGTGAGTGTTACGTATGGGGTGAGATTAGGGGATAGAAAATAGCTCAGTATGAAACAATTACGCCTTTATGTAGTGTGTGTGTGTGTGTGTGTGTGTGTGTGTGTGTGTGCGTACCTATTTAACTATATTTTGGAGACAAATTTGTACCCAGAAGTGACCAAAACCTGACAAAATCTCCAAAAACCTCCCTTTAGGGACGTCCTCATTTGTAAATCTGGTATAAAAATAAAGTAATTAAAGGTTTTTTAAAAATGCAGAAAGTTTTGTGTGATGTGTAGGTTTATGGGTCGGGTTAGTGTAAGGGGACAGAATATACCGTTTGTACAGTATAAAAACCATTACGTCTATGGAATGTCCCCATTTAGATAGCCAAGTGTGTGTGTGTGTGTGTGTGTGTGTGTGTGTGTGTGTGTGTGTGTGTGTTTGTGGACATCAAATGATAAAAAATACATTTGTGGGAGATTAGGGATGGCTCAACCTGGACACACACAGGGCCACAACTGGCAGCATAAATCTCTGATTTTGCCAGATAGAGTCAGAGAGAAGACGAGAGAGAGACCGGTGTCCTTGAGAGGAGATCAAATATGACCTCTCCACTTTATCTGCTGACATCAGAGACATTATAAGAGTGTTGCATTCACACACATACACACACACTAAACACATGCACAACATGCTAACAGCCTGTTTCTCACATCTGAAAACATCTTGCTCAAAATAAAGCTTTACCATCACACATGCAAACTAACACTCACACACAATATGACTCACAACCATATCGAGTGTCCCGAAACATGAGCTAATATTCGATTGTTTTACAAATACACTCACACAAATGCAGCGCGAGCCCATTGTGAATCAACACGCTGCTGCCTACAGACTTGGCCATGTTGCGTAAAACACACACACACACACACACGCCAACACACGTTCACCCACACGCTATCCTACTTAAACAAGTCCTGACACATACACACATGTGGAAAAAAAAGCTCTGACACACTATTTCATGACACACTTGTCATCTTAAACTGAGCTGAGAGCTGTGGAGGCATGGATGAATAATTAACCCAGGCAATTCGATTTTGTGCGATGGTGTGTGTGTGTTGTGTGTGATGAAAAGGCTAAGATTTGCAGCAGTTCCTAAGTGACTTTAGCCGTTAGATGTCACGCCCCAGTGCCCATCCTGGCTTTGTTTGGAATAGCATACTAACATACTACTCTGTTTCTTCAGCAAGTATGTACTGTGCACAGCATGCAGAATATCCAGACAAGCTTCTACATTTGCCAAAATGTGCAATATACAACATTATCCCATAATGCCATTCGCTCGACATGGCTTTCCATTTCAAGTGTGATAAACTTACAGTCACAATTTTACAGTAATAGCTCATTTTGGCTCATTATTTCATTTCATTGGACTACAAAACATTTTTATGCAGACATTTTTATGCAAATTTGAATTAAAAATAGAAAATTACTGTACTTGTTACAAAATAAAAATTGAAAAATAATCCCAAACCCACAATCAGTGGGTTAAGGGGTTTACATTAATTACATTGATTTCCATGGGCATTTATTTTTTTAATATTATAGGGGCACATTTTCTAACATTTTTCAATTGTATATGTCCCCTTTGATGTTAATTCTTACATTTATTCAATAAATGCATTTAGGATAATAAGACACTATGATTAAACAGTATAAACCAAACCCATCGTAGCACACAAGCTGCATCTGAAGTGCATTTTTGATGTATTTACATAGACTGTTTAAAGAAGCTCAGAGATGCCATGAAAGCATTTACACTGCAGTTACATTTGCATAAATAATGTTATGAGATTAATGTTTTTATTATGAAATATCCTGCCTATAAAAATATTCAAATGTTGGAAAAAATGTAATTACACTTTAAAATATGAAGCTAAAACTGCCAGTAGGTGGTGGCAATTCAGTGTCTTAATGAGTGAGTCATTGATTCATTCATTCAACTGATTCATTCAAAACGGCTGATTCATTCAGGAATGAAGCAAGTGACTCGCTTCATCCAAAATCGCATACTTCCTTACTATATAGTAGACTAGGGATGTCACAGACGGACCAAAATTTCTGTAGTCAGTACCAATACCATACCTGTCAACACTCCTGTTTTTCCCGGGAGTCTCCCGTATTTCACACCCATCTCCCACCCACGGTCACACGCAACACAGTTGTCATCGTTTCCACACAACGGCTCAAAATTGTTCACACTTGTTTACCAAATATCAGCCAGTTCAGAGTGCAGAAGTGGCACAGGTGCACTGAATGTTGAGACCAACGATGGATGGAAACAATCCGAGCGGGAGACGAGGAGGAAGAGGATGTAAAACTGGAAAAACTGGAAGAGAGGGCAACTCTCTGAGAAAACAAAGGAAATTAAGTGTGAAGAAATGCAATTAAACAAATGCAGCAAGAGGCTCAGGGCGATTTGTAATGAGATCGGTCCATTATGCATCATGTATTTCTTGAGTCAGGTAGGCTACATCTTTTACTCTTTATCTCTGAGCGTTTGATGGTATTGTATTGATTATCTTTGAACTGATTATGAAATTGGCATGATACATTTACCTGACATAATAAATTGTTACATTTGATTTTATTCTGAAAAATTATTTTCTCAAGTAGATGAAGTGAAGTCTTATGTGTCCGCAAATCTGCGTCCATACTAGATCCCAGTTTAGATGGAGCGTGAGGCACATCTGGTGGGATTCTAGATTCCTGACTAACTGCGTGATTTTAACTACGTTGTTACGCAGACGAAAACAGCGGGCTAGATAAATATACTATTAAGGTAATAGCCAGCGTTAAAGCAGCATTATCTTAATGTACTAGTCATAACCTCTGGTTATTGATAGGGCTTTAAAGGTCCGATGTTGTCAGAACTGAAATTTCCTGGCTTTTTTCATGATAGCAGAGGTCTAGGGAATGTTGAAACTACCATATAAGTTTCAAAACAGTCAATCCACAGACAAATGCACTCAGCCTGCATAAAGTAACTGTGCCTTTTCACGAGCCGTTGTGACCTCCGTATAAACGTGACGTCAGAACTACTCAGTCACCGCCTTCAGTCTCACCCCGAGCACTGCCCACCGTCACAAAACTACATCATTGCACAGGCTTCCGGACAACATTAATATAAGAGAAGAGTGGCTAATGTTTATTTATTCAGAAATACCACAGCAATTTAGTTCGACCTTAACCGTCTGTTCTGCACAGTTCACAAGTGACCGCTTCGTCAATCAGGCTCAGTTCAATGCCGGTTTTTCAAAGAAGCATCTCCTCAAAGATGCTGCAGTCCCTACAGTTCATAGTTTTACAAGTTTACCTTGGGCATCAATTGCAGCATGTTCTCGCTTTCTGTGGGCATCTTTGCACATTTACCTCAAGTACACCTTTTACAGAAAAGAGTAACATTGTAGCACGTCAACTTGTTTCAGTAGGAAAGCAGTAGTTACATAGCTTACTGTATTCGGTGTCTGTCTGCTAACGTTACATTATAAAGCAGTTAAGTGTTTCAAAATCAGTGTATAACTAGCTATTAACATACATATTTTGGAGATTTAAATCGAATTTGACCAAAAAAAGTCTGAGTTTGTTTATTAGCGTTAACGTTAAATCTGCGTGCCGTGCAGCATTGATATAATGGTCATTTTAATACTCTTACAGTAACGCCCGAAAGTAAGGAGGTGTTTGTCTTCTGTCGTCGCCGATTCGGGGTCTGAGTCCGGCTCGAACATATAAGGCTAAGGCTAATTTCCCTCAGCAATGTCCATCATTACAGGTGTTTTATTTACCTTACTTGTGAGCATCACCAGGCCACAGCAGGCAACAGCATACATGACCCTAGTTACCTGTGGTTGGCCTGGCCGTGCATCACTCAGAAAACAACAGGCCAATCAGAAGAGAGGCTCATGAATATTAATTAGACAGGCCAAAATCGAACTGTTCTTGGCAGAGCTCCTGAGAAAGGAGCTGTAAAAATATATTGGGATGGTTTTTGGTACTTATACCGCAAATATATATTCTTAAGGACATCAAAACCTAAAATAAAACTTCAGAAAGGTGTACAATATGGGACCTTTAACTAAGTTGTTATAAGGACGACTGTAGGGGGCTACATGGGTACTTTTTAACAATAGCAAGCATGTATGCGGCATTGTTCAACTGCTTTAGCCATAACCTCTGGTTATCTATCAGACTGGCGAGTTTGTGATCGTGAGATCCGCGTAAATGGCCGGCGCGAGACTATCTGAGTGACATAGATTCCTAATGAACGAGTAAGATATAAAGAGAACAATCAAACGTATTGCTAAACTATTTTATAATTGACCAATAACCAATTGGCAAACTAACCTAAATTCAAGGTTTTTATAAAATGGAGTCAGATAAAAGCTAAAATGGAATTAAATTACTTTGCTACGTGGAAAGACAGTAACGCGCAGAGACCTTCACCCATTCTATCGGAAATTCTACCGTTCTATTGGACCGATTTAGACGGCCCTACAAGGATGATGAAGAGCAAGGTGTGGAGAATGTTGTCTAGGCTCAGAGGGTTTTTCCACTTTGCCTGGCAAGAGATATCATTGCCTGTGATGTGGACAAGTCCTCAAGCCTGGACCCAACATGAAGACATGATGCAGAGGCAGAATCAATATCTCACTGACCTTGATTTTGCAGCTGTACAACTTTTATGAGTGTTCTGTAGCATGCTTTTCATTTAGAGTTTTTTTTTTTTTTTTTTTGACCTTTTGGGCTTTTGCAGTTTGGCTACTGCATTTCTACAGTATGCAAGTGCTGAATTTACAGAAATTCCATACTATACCATATTCAGTTCAATACATCTGCAGTACATATACAATATATTACTAAGTTGCAATTAGTAATTATTATCTGCGATTACTATACTTTTTTACGTAACGTATCAGCGGGTACCAAATATACCCCGTACCAGCTGTAATAGCAATTTTTTAACCTTACTGAAAAACAGCATCAATAGGTGTAAGAAACATTCAAGAGGCAAAATTGTAATAAAGAGAAAAGGCTTTATTCTCTGAGGATTCTTTTCACAGACCGCAGCCACCCAGCCATGAAAAACAGACAATCCTCAAAACATAATAAAACATAATACCAAATATACCCCGAATTCACAGTCCTCATAAAAGAGTAGGCAAAATAGTACCTTGATGACCTACTACTTCCGGAGAGATTCTGAAGTGTGCATACGTTGGACACTTTACTATCCCATGAGGCCACGGGAATGGCAGTGAAGCGACGCAATTAGGTCACATGACAATGACAACATTGCGAATGTAGTACGTCCAGATTACATTCATACTACACACATTCATACTATATAGAACATACCACTGTCTTAATGAAAGGGTCATTGAATCATTGACTCACCCGTTTCATTCAAAAACGCTGAATCGTTGCTTACACACTAAAAGTGGTCCTTGAGGCTCGCTCAGTGAAAACATTCAATCATGTACCTAATCTTGAGAACAAGTCTGCAAAACTGCAAGCACATTATACGCTTTACACTCAGTTTGCAATTGTAAAACAAACTTTTTGTAAAATGTTAAACACAGTTCTCTACATTAGACACATTTCAAAACTAAAAGCTCTCGTGTTTCATTTGGGAAACACTCATTTACAGATTACCTACACCCAACGATCATGTGTGTACACATCGTTCATTTAGAAATCAAAAAATAATCTATTTTTAGCTCCTTGCATTTCTGTTTATACCTAATTCGATCACTTAGAAATCAAAACTCAATGTTTCGAAACAAATTACATTTACATTTTCAGTGTATTTATGCACATACGTTCATGTACATGTGAGTGCTATGACAAACTCCTGTGTGCTCCACTGTACACTGAACAAGCAAAAGACACGATAGAGTAGTTTTATTTACATTTTTCACAATCCCTGTGTAGTTTGAGGTGTATGTGGCTATAATCATTTACAGTTTTTTCAGATTGCTTACAATTTCTGAAACTATGTCTCAATTTCTTGAAACTCTACACACAAACATGATTAGACACAAGCACACCAAACTACAAACGGATGTGAAAAATGTAAAACACTATGTTATATGTTATATACTATGTTTGTGTCTTTTGCTTGTTCAGTGGAGTGTACCGGAGTTTGTCACACGTACATGTATGTGCACAAATGCACTGCATATACAGTATATATGCACAATTGATGAATGTTACAGTTATTGAACTGAACTGAATCAACACTGAAGTGACTTGAGCTGAATAGTGACACTACTGGCTTGTTGGCCAAGCTGCTTCTCAGACGATTTTCCATTTGTTACAATTGTGAAGCTGCTGTGAAACAATCTATATTGTAGCTTGTATGTACATTCAATATATATATATATATATATATATATATATATATATATATATATACACACACACACTGAATATGCATACAAGCCAAGTCAGAAAGTCAACTTTATTTCTAAAGCGCTGTGTGTGTGTGTGTGTGTGTGTGTGTGTGTGTGTGTGTGTGTGTGTGTGTGTGTGTGTAATGTGTGCCCTTGTTTATATTACATTGTGGGGACCAAATGTCCCCATAAGAATAGTAAAACCTGAGATCACCTACATTGTGGGGACCAGCCAGCGGTCCCCACTTTTCAAAAGGCTTATAAATCACACAGGATGAGTTGTTTTGAGAAAGTAAAAATGCAGAATGTTTCCTGTGATGGGTAGGTTTAGGGGCAGGGGCAGTGTAAGGGGATAGAATGTACAGTTTGTACGGTATAAAAACCATTACGTCTATGGAGAGTCCCCACAAAGATAGTGAACCAGACATGTGTGTGTGTGTGTGTGTGTGTGTGTGTGTGTGTGTGTGTGTGTGTGTGTGTGTGTGTGTGTCTGTGTGTGTCTGTGTGTGTGTGTAGTATATATGTATATGTAGTATACATATATATTGATATTTACAGTATACACATAAATATCTATATAAATACATACATATATGTAAATATATATACATATATATTTACACTATAAACAGAAATTCAAGGGGGTAAAAATAATTTCTTTCTCAAAACTGAGTTTTTATTTCTATTTGATAAATTTATGTATAAGTGTTTGCACACATGGTCACTGGGTGTAGGTCATCGGTAAACGAGTGTGACATGTAGAGAACTGTGTTCAGAGTTTTGCAAAAAGTTTGTTTTTCAATTTCAAACTGAGTGTAAAGCATATAATGTGCTTGCAGTTTTGCAGACTTGGTCTGAAGATTAGGTACATGAGTGAGCCTCAAGTTCCACTTTTAGTGTGTAAGCAATTTGAAAAAACTGTAATGGTTTGTGTGTTGAGTTTTTAGAGGAGATAAAATAGTTTTGAATGAAGTGTTTGCTTTTGCAAGAGATGTGTGATGTTGCATGTTTTGTGGTTTTGGATGCAGAGTTTCGAGAAATGGTGACATAGTTTCAGAAATTTGTGTATAAGCAATTTTTAAAAACTGTAATTTAATCTTTTACCTAAAAAGGAGGTCAAATGAGTATCTAGCTCAAGGCTGTGCCAGTATTTCAAAACCAGACTGTCCGACTTAAAACCAGACAGATAGCCACTCGATGTTAGAGCTGCACAGTCTGGATAAAGTGAGAATCATGATCTTGATTCTCCCACGATTCTAACTAAACAAAATAACATGTAATTTACTAGAGGTTCTGACAAAATGTCACAGTTTTTTCCAATTGCTAACACACTAAAATGACATGCACAGCACAATTATTAAAACTGACACACAGAGCAAAACCTCTTCTCAAGTCTCCAAAAGTCTAAACACATTTTCTGCTTTACACACATTTTGCAATTCAAAATGTCACTTTTTAAAAGCACTGAACACGGTTCTCTGCATAAGACACAACAATCTGACATAAAGTCACATTTGCCATTTCAAAACACTGCCATTCAAAATGACACTCCATGAGCTGATTGGCCGATACATGAGTCACCTGACCAAACACCTTAATGCTTCATTGTTAACGCTTCAATCTTTTTGTGAGCATATTTTTGTTCAGTCCAATGTAAATATATCTGCTGTGCATATGTTGCACTGACTTGTTTGGTGAAAAATAAAAAAATAAATGTTTCAACAGCATGTGTGTGTATTTGCAAATATTTCTGTGCATGTGGACAATCTGAAGAATTTTCTAGAATTTGAACTATTTTAGTATTATGGCAAAGCATGTTAAAGATGAGAGTGCTTTTCATTATGCCAACAGTGTGTAGTTGGTTAGACAAAAATCTGCTAATATGAATGAAGTGTGTGCCATTTCGTGCAAATGTCTGATTTTGATAATATATGTAGTTTTGGTTGCAGTGCTTCATTCTGCAGGTTATATTAGGTATTTTGCAGTTTGGGTGTGTGGTTTTGTGAATTATGTTAAGTATTTTGATAAAACCAGCCTAGTTTGCAAAATTGTGTGTTAGCAATTGGAAAAATTGCTGCAGTCTATATAAAAATATTTTGTTAATTTTAATTAGATTTTTTTATTGGTTTGAATGAATAATTCAATCTCATAAAGACTTCACTTGCTTCATTATGAATCAATGGTTTTCAATAAATCTCTTGAATGAATGACTGAATTACAAATATATATTTTTAACAGTCACTTGTTGCCAATCTTTATTTGAAGTGTCAGGTTACTTTCAAAAGGTGACATCAGTTTTTATATCCGAACTATAAACTTTTATCCCAGTACTTCTGTGATCATTTAATTATTGTAACACAGAAATAATGATACTGTGTGTTTGAAAAGCTGTTTTATACCTATACAATCGTGATTGTTCGTGCTACAATTAATCGTGCTACCCAAGTGAAAAAAACCTATACCAAAATGTATTTTATTTCATACTAAGTATACAACAATCCATTAACATATTTACTGACATATCGCTTGACACTTACTGATATAATTATAATTTAACTTTATTTAGAGTACTTCTTTATTGCACAATGCACAACTCTTAATATTAAGCCTTAGAATGTGTTTAATGTCATTATTAGTAAGAATAGTATGATCTCTGTATAATATCAGTCTTTAAATGCAAGATATATAAATTGTACCTACTTGCAATAGTTCCACTTTAGCACAATCAAATATACTTCAGTATATCTTTAGTTGACCTTCAGCACTATTTCTGGATAACTAAAGTGCATTATTGTTCAAATTTAGCATTTAAGTATACCAATTAGTAGGCTACACTAAAAGTGCAATTGCAAGGTATTTATTTTGAGTAGCCTACATAAATACGAAAATGTATTTGTAGTATACTTAGCATAAAATAAACGTATTTCAAATACATTTTAGTATATTTATTTTTCACTAAGGTTCCCTGGGTGACAACTATTGTTTGAAACAATTATCACTATTGCTGTCGCGGTGAAGGATTTTCCCTTGCGGTAATTTTGAGTGTCTCAATAGCGCGATATGCGGTTTTATCGCCATTTATTTATTTATGTTTGATTTATTTATATTTATTTGTTGCGATATAAATAAGTGTTACGATGTGGTCAGCATGCACAAAAACGAGTACATTTTCAGTAACCAATGTAACCGAAACTAAACAGCGTCTCTGCGCATTGAAAGGCTGTCACTCTGCGCGCGTTACAGTGGGAACAGACTGTCTTTGAATGAGTCATTATAACCGTTCATTCAACGAACACGTTCAAAAACGCTGATTCATTAAAAGATAGTAATGAAACAAGGTGTTAATTATTTTTAACTTTGAGCTCCACTTTTCAAGGCTCAGCAGACCAGCGATCCGTCGCATGGGTAACGCTGAAGCTGATGCGTTTCAATGCGTGACTCTCTGATTTTTGTTTCCCGCGGCTCTTCGCGCTGTGGATGCTGACCAGCGCTGTCGCTGATGCCATTCATGGTAAATGCCCTTAAACGTTAAAAGGATGACACGACATATTTTGCTTTCCTTGGACACAGCAACCTTTTCACGAATCTATTTGACTTGACCTCAAAGAGAGACGCAGATAATCGCTGCGCTCAGTCGATCACTCTCATTCACTGTCTGTTTATGTCACGGTTCATAAATCCATTGTCTTCTTCTTGTCTCGTGTTCTGTTGTCATGTGTGTGTTGTGCATTGATTGTGTGGGCGGGTCGTCTGATCAGCGATCATCAACAATTAAGCTCATCACTCCCGTCACCAGCTGCAGCTCATCTCATCACCCCATAAATACTCACCACTTTCTCATTTCCCCTGTCAGATCGTTGTATGTGGTTTCCCGGTTGTGTTCCCAGTCTTCGTGTCGAGTTTGTGCCTGCCTTGTTCCTGTTCCTGTTCGTGTTCACTTGGATTTGGATTACTCGTCACCTGGGATTCTCACCGTACCACTTCACCGTCTTCACTGGAACATCTGACCATCGGGGTCCCTGCGTTACCATCCTGTGTCTCAGCTGATCATTGTTCTTTGTTTATCACACTTCAATAAATGAGTATACTTGCAATTGCTTCCTCATCTTTTACCGTTACAGAACGATCTGACCCAAAAGCATGGAAGCAGCGAGTGGTTCCTCCAGTCCTATGGAGGATTTTCTGAATCAATGCATGAAGAGAATGGACACGCAGGAGAAGAATCTCCATGAGACAGCTCGCGCTGTTCAGGCTCTGGTAACGCAGGTGTCCGGGCTCACCCAGCAGCTACAACAACCACAGGTTCCCGCTGCGCCACCCGCACCGCCGATTCCCCCACCACCATCAGCGGACCCATCCCAGTCAGAGCCCCGCCTGCCGATTCCGGAGGCTTACGCAGGTGAACCCAATTACTGCCGATCTTTTCTGACCAGATGCTCTATGCATTTTTCTCTGCAGCCCCGTACTTTCCACGACGAGCGAACCAAGGTCGCGTTTGTTCTGGCGCTTCTGACTGGGAAAGCGGCGCTTTGGGGAACGGCGGTGTGGGAGAATCAGGAAGAATGCTGCTCCTCGTTCCAGAGGCTCTCCGAAGAAATGAAACAGGTGTTCGACCGTTCCGTGTCCGGACGTGAGGCTGCCAGAGTATTAGCCGACCTTCAACAAGGAGAAAGATCCGTATCTGACTTTTCGATCGAGTTTCGCACTCTGCCAGCCGAGAGCCAATGGAACGAGGAGGCGCAGTGGGACATGTTCCTGCATGGGCTGGCTGACCGCGTCCAACGAGAAATCTACGCCATGGACCTTCCGGCCAGATTGAGTGATCTCATTGCCTTGGCGATAAGAGTGGATGGTCGTCTTTCTCGAGCTGATCGACGTCTTCAGTCCCAGCGGGTCCCGGGAGGGATCGAGGGACAACGATCCAGAGAGAGGGACGCGGTCAGCCCCGTCGAAGATCACGAGCCCATGCAGGTGGGTCGAGCCCGGCTTTCCCGGGAGGAGAAGGAAAGGCGGAGATCCCTGGGCCTTTGCATGTACTATGGAAGAGCGGGACACTTTGCTTACAGCTGTCCGTTAAAAGGCCCAGCCCGGCAGTAAATATGAGGCTACTGTCGGGTGGGATCTCTGCCGAGAAGACCTCATCCACATCTACTCTCCTTCCGGTAAGGCTCCGATGGTCCTCTCACCTTCACGACTGTCGAGCACTTCTGGACTCTGGGGCTGAAGGTAATTTCATGGACTACACTTTTGCACTCAAGTTTCAAGTTCCCCTCAGATCCCTCACACATCAGATTGCAGTACACGCACTCAACGGTCAAGAACTCCCCACCATTTCACTTGCCACCGAAGACATCACCCTCATCACATCAGGCAACCACACCGAAACCATCTCATTCTACATCATGGACACTCCCCTTGCACCCATCGTCCTTGGTCATCCCTGGCTCACCCGTCATAACCCCAGAGTGGACTGGTCATCACAATCTGTGTCTTCGTGGAGTAGCTTTTGTCATAAGTCTTGTCTAGTGTCTGCCTGTCCGTCTGTTTCTGTCCCTGTGTTTCAGGAGGAGACAGCGGAGTTATCTAACGTGCCAGCGGAGTACCTGGACCTGAAGGAGGTGTTCAGTAAGTCTCGGGCTGCTTCTCTTCCTCCGCATCGTCCCTATGACTGTGCTATAGAGTTATTACCAGGTCCGTCTCCGCCTAAGGGCAAGTTATATTCACTCTCTGTTCCGGAGAGAGAGGCCATGGAGAAATACATTTCTGATTCTCTAGCAACGGGGTTCATCCGTCCTTCCTCTTCTCCAGCGGGGGCGGGATTCTTTTTTGTGGGGAAGAAGGATGGGTCGCTGCGACCTTGTATTGACTACCGGGGGTTGAACAACATCACGGTAAAGAATACTTATCCTTTACCGTTGATGTCTTCAGCTTTCGAGAGGTTGCAGGGAGCATCTATCTTTACGAAATTGGATTTACGAAACGCTTATCATTTGGTCCGCATCAGGGAGGGGGATGAGTGGAAGACCGCTTTTAACACCCCCAGGGGGCACTTTGAATACTTGGTTATGCCTTTCCAACTCCCCAGCGGTCTTCCAGGCACTTGTCAATGACGTGTTACGAGACATGGTCGATCAGTTCATTTATGTCTACCTGGATGACATATTGATTTTTTCTTCGTCTCTCCAGGAACATGTGCAACACGTCCGACAAGTGCTTCAGAGGTTGCTAGAGAATGGGCTTTTTGTCAAGGCGGAAGAAATGCGTTTTTCATGCACAGTCTGTTCCTTTCTTAGGTTACATCATCTCGGTTGAGGGAATGCGCATGGATCCTGAGAAGGTTAAGGCTGTGGTGGATTGGCCAAACCCAGATTCCCGTAAGGCCCTACTGAGGTTTCTGGGGTTCGCCAATTTTTACCTGCGTTTCATTCGCAACTTCAGCCAACTAGCCGCACCTCTGACCGCCTTGACCTCCCCCAGTACTACGTTCAGGTGGTCAGACGCAGCCTCGGCTGCGTTTGCCAAACTGAAGGGTTGCTTTGTTTCAGCCCCTATTCTGATAACCCCTGATCCATCACGTCAGTTCGTGGTGGAGGTCGATGCGTCAGAGGTGGGGGTAGGTGCAGTGTTATCCCAGCGTTCTCCTTCAGACGACAAGATGCATCCTTGCGCGTTTTTGTCACATCGTTTATCCCCTGCCGAACGTAATTATGACATTGGCAACAGGGAGTTGTTGGCAGTCAAGTTAGCATTGGAGGAGTGGCGCCACTGGTTAGAAGGGTCGGGGGTACCTTTTATCGTCTGGACCGATCACAAGAATTTGGAATACATTCGGACTGCTAAAAGATTGAACTCCAGGCAGGCTCGGTGGGCTCTTTTTTTCGGTCGTT
The DNA here is from genome assembly GCF_949319135.1 of Squalius cephalus. Lineage (NCBI taxonomy): Eukaryota > Metazoa > Chordata > Actinopteri > Cypriniformes > Leuciscidae > Squalius > Squalius cephalus. The sequence goes on along the minus strand of NC_137126.1, from coordinate 4,733,047 downwards.
TTGACTTTACTCTCTCGTACCGCCCGGGTTCTAAGAACATCAAACCCGATTCTTTATCGCGCATTTTTGACCGTTCCGAACGCCCGTCTACTCCCGAGTGCATTTTACCAGAGAATCTATTTATCTCTTCACTCACATGGGAGGTCGAATCGAAGGTCAAGAGGGCCTTAGAAGGGGTAACGCCTCCGACTCGTTGTCCACCGAACCGTTTATTTGTGCCTGAGGGTCTACGGTCCAGCGTTATTCAGTGGGGTCATTGTTCCAATGTGGCTTGCCATCCAGGAGTTAATCGTACTCAATTTTTAGTCAAGCAACGATTCTGGTGGCCTGGTATGGCTCGTGACGTTCACAGTTTTGTTTTGGCTTGTTCAGTCTGCGCCATGGGTAAGACTTCCAATCGGCCCCCGGATGGGTTACTTCAACCGCTGCCGGTGCCTTCGAGACCCTGGTCCCATATCGCTCTAGATTTTATCACCGCCCTCCCACCCTCCCAGGGTCACACGGTAGTTTTAACCGTGGTGGACCGGTTCTCGAAGGCGGCCCATTTCATTCCCTTGCCCAAATTACCCTCAGCCAAGGAGACAGCGTTGATTGTCGTTAACCACGTCTTTCGGCTTCATGGCCTCCCGACAGACGTGGTTTCTGACAGAGGACCCCAATTTGTGTCCAAATTTTGGAGAGAGTTTTGTAGACTTCTGGGGGCGACTGTCAGCCTGTCCTCCGGGTTCCATCCCCAGAGCAATGGTCAGACCGAACGAGCCAACCAAGATTTGGAAAGAACGTTGCGATGTTTAGTGTCCAAGAATCCTTCCTCTTGGAGTCAGCAACTGTCTATGGTGGAGTACGCCCACAACACGTTGCCAGTGTCATCCACGGGCCTATCACCGTTTGAGTGTAGTGTAGGGTACCAGCCACCTATTTTTCCTAGTCTGGAATCCGAAGTCGCGGTCCCCTCCGCCCACGCCTTTGTCCAGAGGTGTCACCGCACTTGGACTAGAGCCCGGGAGACTCTACTCCAAGTGGGGGCACGCACCAAGGCCAAAGCCGATCGCCACCGGCGTAGGCCTCCCGTATATGTCGTCGGTTCCAAAGTGTGGCTTTCTACTAAGGACATTCCGCTCCGCTCCGTTTCTAATAAACTTGCACCCAAATTCATTGGCCCGTTCTCTGTCACTAAAATCATTAGTCCGGTGACAGTCCGCCTCAATCTTCCTCCAGTGTACAGGAGGATTCATCCCGTCTTTCATGTGTCTAAAATTAAGCCCGTCTTTTTTGCACGCATTAATCCGCCAGCCCCGGTTCCCCCCCCCCGCCGCGACTCGTAGATGGGGAACCTACTTATTCGGTTAATCGTGTTCTGGACTCGAGGCGAAGGGGACGCGGATTTCAGTACTTGGTGGACTGGGAAGGTTACGGTCCGGAGGAGAGAAGTTGGGTACCTGCTAGAGACATTCTGGATCACTCCCTTATCGATGATTACAATCGACAGGTAAGGGAGCCTGGGAACGCCAGGAGGCGTTCCTAGGGAGGGGGGTACTGTCACGGTTCATAAATCCATTGTCTTCTTCTTGTCTCGTGTTCTGTTCTCATGTGTGTGTTGTGCATTGATTGTGTGGGCGGGTCGTCTGATCAGCGATCATCAACAATTAAGCTCATCACTCCCGTCACCAGCTGCAGCTCATCTCATCACCCCATAAATACTCACCACTTTCTCATTTCCCCTGTCAGATCGTTGTATGTGGTTTCCCGGTTGTGTTCCCAGTCTTCGTGTCGAGTTTGTGCCTGCCTTGTTCCTGTTCCTGTTCGTGTTCACTTGGATTTGGATTACTCGTCACCTGGGATTCTCACCGTACCACTTCACCGTCTTCACTGGAACATCTGACCATCGGGGTCCCTGCGTTACCATCCTGTGTCTCAGCTGATCATTGTTCTTTGTTTATCACACTTCAATAAATGAGTATACTTGCAATTGCTTCCTCATCTTTTACCGTTACAGTTTAGGCTTAAGTGCAAATCCACGAAGCCTCTGTACAAATCACCATGATAAAAACAGTCTCGTTATCATTATTAACTTATTTAACATTCAATACACATGCACAAAGTTCAAAACAAGAAGGGTATTGCCTTATGAAAAAAGAAAACACGTGAATATCGCGGTTGCTGCGGTTGCATTCCTCTGCGGTTGGCTTGTCAGTAGCGCGGTACTACAATATTGCGGTATCGCGACAGCCCTAATTATCACTGCATAATGCCTACTGTCTCACATACTATTTTTAACAGTAGTAGGAAGTGTACAGTGTATTCTGTGCAGTAAGCTTGAATTCTGTACATGGCCACACACACACACACACTCTCACACACTATCACTCACACTCACACTTGGAGGTGGTAGCTAAATATACAATGCTATGCTACCTAAAAATTAATTTTGCTTTAGTATGTACCCATAGTTCTCATTTGAGCAAACTAACAGCCATGTTTATGTGCAGGCTAGCGTACTAAAACCCTCGCTCGGCTCAAAGGGAAGCTGTCTAGTGTATGAACGACGCTGGACATGGCACAGATCAGCACAGCTGCTGACATTCACCAACTTACATCTCTTGTGCATGCATTATTCATCTAAACACACTATAATGAGCGAGCAAGGAAAGGGGAGAGAGAACATACAAAGAGGGCAGAGAGAGAAGCAAGAATATGAATTAAAAAAAAAAAACAGGAAATGTAAAGACGCAGTTGCCAAGGCATGTTCCTGACACAGAATATTCTAAAATATTTTTGTGTGTGCAGTGCGCAATGTGTACATTTTAAGGCAGCATCCCATGTATAAAGAGAAAAGCAATCCCAGAATGCACTGCAACAAGCTCAATGGAAAAAAAAAAAAAATCCACCCAAGATGGTGGACAAAGTGAGAGAAGATGCTGTCTATGTAGAAGATGCTGTCTATGTAGAGAACTCCAAACCAGTTACTTATGAGGTGCCATTTAAGTTATCACGCTCCCTTAGAAGACGACCAAAGAGAGATTTCTAGAAGAGAGGATATAGGATGATGGGCTGACTTAGAATGGACTAATTAGAGGAAAAATGTATTGATCACCTCACATTCCTCTCACATAAGATAAAATTTTTAAAAAATTAAAATTCATTATAAAAATTATGGTTTTAAAATAAATTAAAAGTGCTATAAATAGAGTGCTGCAGAAATTAAATATATTTTTTGTAGGCCCTAAAGCCCAATTTATAGCCTGAAAAAGTCAGTGCATAACTACATCTAAAGTTAATCTCCGTCCATCCTGGAGTGAGACATGTGAAATGATCTGATATGGTGATGGTTTTGAGAGCTTATGGAGGGTGAACGTCAGTTTACTTGGCCCGCCGGTGAAGTTCTTTCCATTTTAAATAGGCCATCTGCCTCCTGTATGTTAGACTAACACACACACACCATCACAAACACACACGCATACACACAGGTACACGCACACACGCACTTATTTTTATCAACGTAATCACACACTCTGCCAATCTCTAGCCTTTTCTCACTCTCACAGACGTGTGAACGTTTTTAAAAAAAAAAGGCTTGTTAATATCCATGGAGACGCTCTCCAGTCTGTCTCAAATCACTTTAAAAGTTGTGTTAGCACAGTACATCACAGAAGTGTTCACTGCATGCATCCTCCTCCTCCTCCTCCTCCTCCTCCTCATAGCTGGCCAGCAAATGAGTACGTCCCAAACACACGGCAAATGCATTTCTACATCACTTGTGTTTTCAGTCAGTAGCTTTGTATGAAGATACACCTCTGAACTTGTTTCAGACCGGCGTCCAAATGTACATCTAACCCAGCAACCTCTATTAGCCGTCCAAACACAGCCCTGACGTCTAGGCTAAAACAAAGCAAATAAACGTCTAACCATATCCCAAGAATAGACGCACAGGCTACACATAGAACAGGTCAAAGAAATGAAACACACTTTGCTTACATAATGGGATATCACACATCTCGCAAGTTATTTAGCCAAAAATGACATGTAACAATTCAAGGTTATTTTGGCTAGAAGTGGGTTCCTCATAGCCGGACTATATCGGGTCTATAGTTAACCTAGACGTTGAAATTACGGCTATTGCTTGCTGGGAAAGATCTATGATAGGGCTTCTTAAAATTTCTTAAAAAATTTATTTTCATGATTTGTTATCACAACTTTTTATCTTTTGTCAAATCAACTTAAGATAATTTTGGTTCAGATAACAATATTTTGAGTGTATTAAGTGTATTATTTCATTGTATTAACTCAAATACCTCAACATTTTAAGGCAACCAGGTAGCTTACTTTTTTACGTTAAACCAACAATAACGTTTTACAGTGCACACTATTAAAAATAAAAGCTCTTTATGGGCATCTATGGCTCGGTGAAGAACCTTTAACATTGTTCCATTGTACAAAAGGTTCTTCAGATTTTTTAAATGTTCTTCAACATTAGAAAAAATGGCTCTTTTAAGAACGGATCTGTCGTGTGTGTAGGCAGACAGACGAAGAGGCAGATGAATAAAGTCCAAAACATTCAGCAATCCAAATGGGTATATGTTAAATGTAAACGTGACCAGACAACAAACAGAGGACAAGGAGGAACTTGAGTACTGACACAGTGAATGGTAAAACAATACACAGCTGAACCAAACGAACTCATAATGACGGTGACCATGGTAACAAAGGAGCGGCAGAAAAATCAAACAAAGGAAGACGTGACTAATGAAAACAAACTGAATGTCCATGAAATCGATGGTCCTGTTCACACGAACACAGCTTGTGCGTTTTGGCCATTCGTCCACACGCAAACGCATACGCATGTATCCGGTCACTGAAAGGGAACCTTTTTGAAAACTCCTGCCCGGGGAAGATTTTCAGAAACTCTGGTTGCAGTGTTGTCGTGTAGGCGGTGAAACCGGAGATTTTGGCTTGTGACGTCGGAGTCTGCGCTGTTTTCATCTTTGTTTGACATCAGATTGTGTGTCGCTATCTCCTTTGTTTACATGCGAATCTGTGCAATGGCGGATGTAGCCAAAATATTGCTGCTAATAACTGTGCTAACAGGGCTTATAACATGTACACAAATACATGCACAGTTCTCCGATTATATTGCTTTTTAGGCTTCTGATTAGCCAACATGGCTTTACGGATAGGGTTATATCACCACCTGTTGGTTTGGCATGCTCTTGACAGCGCTTCATAGCGTGTTTTTGCAGTTTCATGTGTACAGATTTTTTTTAAATACCTGTGTACGTGTGGACTCAGCCTAAAACAAACTGAACATTACTGTAACAGGATCACTGAAAGGTTCTTTGGGGAACCCAAAATGGTTCTTCTACAGCATTTACGCTGCATGAAAACCCCCTTTTGGAAGCTATTTGATATAGTGGTTTTCAGGGCTAGTTGTCACACTTTTACTGCAGTGTAGCCTAAGTGTTTTGGGATAGGTTTAGCTTTTCAATAAAGGTTAATACTTTAAGTAAGGAATAATTGATGACAGGCTGTTGAATTATTAGAAAAATAATGCACACCCGAGGTGGTAATGCGGTCACGACGCAGAACGGAGTGACCTGAGTCTGTATGTGTTCGGCAGCAGCGTCTCTACTCATCACGAAAGCTGTAAGTTTAACTGATTCAAAAACAACAATGTTATCGATACTGAGAAATGTCATGACATGTTTCTGTGTGCGTGTCTGGACTAATTTATGTGTGTGTTGAATGGGAGAGAGAGTGGGAGAAAGAGAGCGTGCTTTCTATAGATAATGAAACATAATTTTGAGGGGAAACATGGAAATGGTTAATCATTTTTATCCTATGTTTGTTATATTTATTTGCCTGGTCAGTGTCATTGTGGGTTTTGGTTCTTTTGCTGTTGTCGGCTATAAGGACCTTTGAAATAACTGAAATCATTTGGTGACATGATATGGAAAAGTAATGCGGTCAAGACTTGCCTCTGAAAAAAATGATTTTTGCTGCTTGTTCAAATTGCTTGATTAAAATGAGCTTAAGCAACACAATTGCTATACATTTTGTCCAAACTTAATTTGATTGTGTTCAATCTGCTTAAATATAGGCAAAATTTAAGTTTACTTAATCCATTTGTGTTGCATTACATGAATGATTTGTGTTGCATTAACTGAAACTGGGCGGTGCTTGTTAGTTCCCAGCATGCTTTGCATATGGCTGAATTAAGAGAGAATAAATGTTGAAATTAAGTGTTATTTTATGTGTTTTTGAGAAAATTAGAAAAGGGGAAGACTTGATAGTGTGTAATTGTGTTTAATGTTCAATTACATTCAAATTATTAGAACCATTTAAATTACAGAGGGTTACCATTGTGGAGAAGAGTGGAGCATTTGGTTAGGTTGTGGACTGATTCAACAACAATAATAGTAAATGCTTTGGCTGAAAGAGTGTGTAAATGTAGCATTTAAGATTGGTTCATGCACTGAAAAGATTTATCAATTTATATTTAGTATAATTTACTTTGTTGATTGAACATGAATAGTCTGTGTTCGTCTGTGTTGTTTAAACGTGAATAATCTGTGTTGATGGAACACAATTGTGTAAGTGGCTACCAAAGCAAACAATTTGTGTGCAACCAATGTCCACTATTCAATTGAGTAAATCCAATGAATTATTTTTTTCAGTATACTTTAGTTGTGCATTTACTAGAAAATAATTGCACACATTAGAACGTTGGTCAACCAATAAGAATCAAAACTTCAACAGCCCTGTAGTAGTATAATAATAGTTAATGCATTAGGTGTCATGAAATAACAATAAACAATACTTTTACTGCATTTATTAATCTAGGTTAATGTTAATATCTACATTTACTAATACATTTTTAACATTGTACTTCATTAGAATTAGTAGTATAATCGAACATGAATAGCAGTTCTCCTCTGCCTATACCATGTGAACATAGTGTCACTAGTTAGCTGAGTTTATTTGGTAAGCATTGAATAAAACTGATGATTATTAATCAAACTGTATTATTCATTTAATGTTTATAAGGTCCGCCACACATTTTCTGCGGTGCAAGAGAATGAGGGAGGACTATTGTGTTTTCCAGGGACCCACAAAGTTATAAGTTACTGTCCTTATATTGTCCTTATTAATTTATACTACTATACTACAACTGTGTATTTTGTATAGTTTGTACAGTCTGTGTAGTTGGAGCAAACTCAAGTTTTGATCTTTTAGATTGAACCAAATGAATCTGTAATGACTAGAGTGGTTATTTGTCAGATGAAAAACGTTCAGTTGTAAATGTAACATAAATACAACTGACTTCTTTCAACCGCTCTGTCAGAGAACGCTTTTATTCTTTCAGTCATCCACCAAAATGCATGCAAAAGATTATGAGATATCATCTAAACATCTACTCTGCCTTCAGGAATCAACCAGATGGAGGAATCTTTGCAGACAGGTTAATGTGAATATTGTATTGAGGCACATCTTTATCTTTCTAATCTACAAAATAAAAGTTTCAAAAATGGTTTTACTGCCTGATGTCATGGAAGAACCTTTTTAGGAGAATATTATTAGCGTTTAAGAATCAGACTATGGTTCTTTAGAAAAGTTTCAATGCAGTGATGCTTTAAACAAAAAAGGAATATGTGGCTTTTTCTCAGTCTGACAAAGGATCTGAAGGACTGCTCGACCAAATGGTTGAGCACATTTTGAGTCACTATATTTTATTGAGAGGAGTACCTAACTTAACTCAAGCTGATTGAGTCATCTCTACCATCTGGTTGAGGTATGTTACGCCAAAAACAAATCCACTAGATGTCACAGTGTCAATCAACAGCACTTGTCACAACACTTCCTCAAACATGGATTTCAGAAGCAAAAAAATCACTCCTGCCATGTGAACTGTTTTTGGTGAAATTTTGCAAGGTAAGCATATTTTTTTGACATATGACACAGTAAGAGCCCTAACTTTACAAAATGATGTTACTTGGTAACATGAAAAAACTTTAGTATGTTTTTAATAATTTTTCAAAAACATGTTCAACCAAATGGTTGATTTGTCACATAATGGTTAACTGTCACCCCCATTTTTGAGAATGGACATTAAAATGCACTAATAAAACTTGGTTCTAATTCAAGAATGCTTTGGAATATAGACCTAAGCAGATTATTGCTGAAGTGAAAGCACTTCAAAAAATGAAAGTATGAAAAAGTAATGGAAGTTAATCAAATATACTGTACTTGATATTTTTTCTTTTATATAAAATATATATTTCACTAAATATTTTTTACTATAAAATTACTATAAAATCAAAGCCATATATCTAACCAAGTTGTGTTCCAAATTTGAAGTTGATATCACAAAAATTGAAGTTCCCATGAGATTTTATTTAGGCGTATTACCAAAAATAGCCACCGGGTGACATACATTCCATTGAATTTAATTGTATGCATTCTGCCATAACATATTAATAAATTTCTGTCCAAATATCACTTCTGTCACAAAATATGGAACCTTGAGACTCAGACCTTTCTGACAATATGTGCTTTGTCAAGATTAGATCATAAATTATGATGGGCAAAGAAAAAAAAAAAAATCCTGTTGCTCTACCACACTTGACGGCGTGTTTCTTGAAACATAAAAGCCTAAAATGCCATTATATTACTATCTTTTATTTATTTATTTTTTTGAATGCAGAAAGAATGTAATGTCTTTGGTTTTGTTACTTTTAGTTATTTGTGTTATTTATTTTTGTTTATTGTTAAAAAACAAGAAAACATACAATTTCCTGTGTTAAAATGAAAACCTGAAATATTTAATGGCATACTTCAATAAATAAAAAAGATTCAATATACAAAAATATTTTATTTTGATTATGTTTTTAAATAAATGAGTATTATAGTTCATATTTTCATAGTTCATAATGAAAATGTGTACAATTTCTTTTACCTTTAAGTGCCATCTCAACCATTTGGTAGAGGTCGATATTTTTAAAATTATGGGATGTGTTGAAAAAAAAGTAGGGCTGTCAAAAGATTAATCGCGATTAATCGCATCCAAAATAAAAGTTTGTGTTTACATAATATATGTGTGTGTACTGTGTATAATTAAATTTGTATATATAAATACACACACATGCATGTATATATTTAAGAAAAATGTGTTATTTATATATAAAAAATATATATATTTATATATAATATAAACTATATAAATATATATACAGTATATGTATGCAAATATTTCTTAAATATATACATGCATGTGTGTGTATTTAAATATACAAAATAATTATACACAGTACACACACATATATTATGTAAACACAAACTTTTATTTTGGATGCAATTAATCGCGATTAATCTTTTTGACAGCCCTAAAAAAAAGACATTGATTGTGGTTACTAGCGACATAAGTAGATAAGAAATGCAAACAATTTTTTTTTTAAATGCCTTTTTCTTGGTGGGGCAGTTAAAGGGTTAATATCATGTACCTTTTTAATTCCCAAACATCTCAAGCAACTCAAGAACACTATGCCATGAAAAAAATAACGCTTGATAATAAGAGGGTTCATTCCTGAATAAGCGGGTTCTGTCTTTTCCTGGTACTAAAAAGAGCAAGAATATGTGATTCGGAGCAACACCATCTGTTTGTCCAAGTCGAGGATAGTGTTTTGGAAAATGGTCATTAGTTTGCATATTGGTGATCAATATATTTAAAGATAACATCCTAAGAGGAAGATATTACCTTTGTTCCTCAAGTCAACTGTTTCCTTCCTTTTTTATTATTTATCACATCACTCATTGATGCATCAGCTGATTAATGTATGCTATCCTGTGAATAAGCTTATTTAAAAAATGAAGACATTGCATGGCTCAGTGTAATGTTCAATAAACGCTTAAACTGGCCTATCTCATTTTTAGCAAATGAATCACTCAAACAGGCAGTTAGATCTGTGAGTGTGAATCTTTCATCCAGTTTTAGGCAATTAACCCAGTTTCTTCAGTCTTGTGTAAAAGCCTCAAGTCATTATTCACTCAAAATCTTGCCTTCTGCCTAGCTCTCAACACTTGTTAATGCTTCCATATAGCTATTCAAACATTAACATAACCTGCCTCCTCCTGTATGGTCAGTTCTCTTTCAGGTCAACTACACATGACAGACAAGTTAAAAGTCGATATGCTTATGGTTAGACTGTACAAAAAAAATCTGTTAAATTTACGGTAAAAAACTGGCAGCTGTGGTTGCCAGAAATTTACCGTAAAAAAATACGTTAGCAACATTTTAGATTTTACAGACTTTCCTTAAATTTACAGTAATAAACCGTAGTTAATTATCTGATATAATGTTAATTTACTGACCTATTGAAGTATTAATATCTGTTTTGTACCATAGTTATACACTGACAACCACCAATCACAGTGGTGATGAAAAATCATATGATGAATTAAAACTCATCACAAGCAGCTCTTTCACAAGAATGTTAATATACTAATATATAGAAGCTGCACAGTGTCATTCACACAAACACTAAACACCATCATGGTAACACACATGAAATTTAAAAAATGCAATAAACATTAATTTAACAACTTTAAATGTAACATAAAACCCTAATGTCATAACTGATTAGAAAAAACTATGAAGAAACATAGTTATTTCAACACAAATACATCAAATGTGAAGTGTCACGCAGGGAACTGTGGGAACGTTACGTTTACATTTACGTTTTTTCACTGTAAATTATACAATGACTTGTTCTTTTTCACTTCCAAAAACCTGTTAATTTAACGTTATTTTACAGTAAAATTACATTAAATGTACCGTTAGATCTATCACAGTTGTTTACCGTATATACCTTTCTGATAACCAATTAACAGTTTTTAACTGTAGCATTTTTACAGTCTTTCACCGTTAAAATCACGATCATTTTACATTCAGTTTGCACTTTAGTACATCTTAGGTATCTTTTTTTAAAGTATATAAATTACATAATAAGTACTGCTAAAGTGCACTTGATTTTTAGCAAGGTCTTTTAGTGTTCAACATGAACCACACGCTTGCAATGCTTTAGTCAAGCATTCACTTTTGTGTTTAGTTTGCATATATTTCCGGCCTAACTCTTCTTTACAGGGTAAAATCAAATGTAAAATCAAAACTGAACTGCCCGTTCCGTTCAAAAAATCTCACTCACAGTTTTACTAGCATGAAATAAATAAGCCTTGTGATGGCTGACATTTTCTGGGGGGGATTTTGGCTGTTTGTGTCAAATTAGCTGTGGATAAATGAGATTGCCCGTCACCATCACAAACAGCACTTGTTTAACAATCTCCGTCATTACCGACAACAAAATCTGTTAAACTCTCCAGAAATCTCTCCGAAAACCACTTTCACTCTTCTAAATACGAGTCAGGGTCAGACATTTGAAGAGATCAAATGAAACTAATCTGAATAAAAAGTTCTGCTGTAAAAGTTTGTTTATTCAGTGGGGGGTAAATGATGGCTCTGCTCAAGGATTTTAACATACACCTGCTGTACTTGTAAAGTATAATTTATTATTATTATTTTTTTAACAGGTGCTTTTGTTTGAAGGTCAGCCATCCAAGTACACCTTTCATCAGCATCTGGTTCTGTCTGAAACTGTCTAAAGAATGTGGCCTAATTAATCAGCTCTGAAATGACTATGTGCTGATCCCAAACCAATCGTTTTAAAGGAAAGTTCACTCAGACATAAATTCTGTCATTACTGACTCACTTTTGTGTCGTTAAAGCGGTTTGCTGTAGCTATTATTCCCCTGAGATGAAGACTCATATCAGTAGTTCACTAAAAAGCGGTTTTATTTTACCTGGGAGTACGCCTCATAGGGAGCATACAACGAGATCATATGACCAGTTGAATACAAGGCTACTCCCTTTATCCCAGTATCGCCCTGTTACCAGACACTTGCACTCATGGATTAAACTAACTGCAATGACTGAATTGTATCATTTCTTTAGTGGAATCAGTAAAGGACAATGTTGGTATATCGGCCAGCACAACATAAACAAAAAATATGTTATTTAAAGGGATAGTTCACCCAAAAATGAAAATTCTGTCATCATTTACTCACCCTCAAGTTGTTTCAAACCTGTAAGAATTTCTTTTTTCTGCTGAACACAAAAGAAGATATTTTGAAAAATGTCTGTAACCAAACAGTTGATGGACCCCATTGACTTCCATAGGGTGAGTAAATGATGACAGAATTTTCATTTTTGGGTGAACTATCCCTTTAACAAATTATATTGTTAAAAAAAAATAACAGTAAAATAATTCTTAAATAATACACAAATTCAAACTCAAATGCAGATTCAAACTTCAAATTCCTATTCAGACACATGTCGGTCTGGCAGGTTTTACATCAAACGCAAGTCCAAACACAACATGCCAAGATTGAATATGTGGAAGTGTGAATGGATTTTGAGAGCTGTGGCGGAGAGAAAGATTATGGGGAATTCATTGTATTTGGGTCTGTTCCTCACACAAAGCTAACATAAGACTTCAGAGGAATTGTGTCACTGTACGCTTTAGTTGCATGGGCCAGAACATTCTTCATGACTTTTATTTTTGTATTCCATGGAAAAACGTCACATGCGTTTAAAACAGAATGAGGGCGAGTAATTGATGACGGATGTTTCATTTTTGGGTGAACTAATATTGTATGCATTGTGGATCTTCTTTTGATAAGTAAAAATATAATTATAAAACGGATAGTTCCGGTCCTTGATTCTGATTGGTTGAGCCGTTGTAAATTACTCAACAAACACACACCTGTGACCGCATTACATTAGTATTACTGTTGCTTGGCAACCTCTTTGGAACTACATTGCTTGGCGGAGAAATAAATGTGTTATAACGTTATATTTTTTGTTGCTGGTGTTTATTTTATGAATAAAATAAATAGTAAAATGAATATTTTTATGGAGTAACCGTTTTATAAAAGCAATAAGCCCCTTGAAGCCGTGTTTTAGGCTAACAACGTCCCTTAGTTGTTCTAAAATCACTGTAAAACACGGCTTCAAGGGGCTTATTGCTTTAACAGATTGCCATGTTTGGCAGAGATGCCAAATACTCTTCATCTTAACGTTGCATTCACACGGGGCGTTGGCGTCGACGCTTGACGGAGGTCTGAAGTTTGACAACAGTGACAACAGCCAATCACGTTACTTTTCCGGTGTTGCATGAACGCAAATACACAATTGACTAGCGTCTGCGCTAGGGTATTTGCTTAGGTGATCTAATTTTTACAATTTTCAACGCTAGTGACACGATGCAACGAAACCCACAATTCATTTCAGCAACGCATGACGTCACCCATTCAAAGTAAATGAGAAGAGTTGACGCCGATGCACCATGTGAATGCAGCGTAACCCTGTAAAGCATGCATCATTTTTGCTGAAAAACACAATCTACAACATTCCTTCTGTGGTCTAATTAATGGTTTAGACCTTTTTAAGCAAGTTAAAGGCCAAAAACCTGCAGCTCGTGCTTCACGTGTCTTTTTGCTCTGAAACCTTTATTGATTTTTACAAAGTAAATGTAAGAATAACTTTTATATTGTTATCAAATATTTCAAAATGAACACTGACTGCACTTTAGCAACTTTACTTGATTATCTGTAGGCCTACATAATTGTTTAGAAAAATCATGTGAGTCTCAAATATGATCAATCAGGCTTTTGAGGAAGGTTTATTTGTTCATCTCTCAGTGATCATTGTATTGCACTGAATAATATGTTTTAAAACTACAGAGCTTTGATCTTAAAACTAAGCATTCGGATATCATCCCACTAAGAAATATTATTGGAAGATATGAAAAGACAACTGATATTATGCATTTTATTTTAGTAGTAATCTCATTGATTTTACAAGCTATCAGAATTTCATCTTACTTTTGGGCCATAAAAATATCAGCAACTGCATCAAATTGCTCAATTTGAGTCTCTGAATAAAATTGAGGGTTTTTTTCCCCTCCTCAATATCCTTCATATTGTCACTATTATAAGACTATATGAGCCATAAAAGCCTGATATGATAATTAACAAAAAAGCTAATTAAATTATTCATACTTTGTCTTAAGTGTCAATAAACTGTTCCATTTCAAAGATTTTTCTGACTATTATTGCATATGTCAGGCGTTATGCCTGCAACAGATCCAATAAGATCATTTCAAATCACATTGTACGACATGGATCTAATAAACTTGCGTACAACATGCATGTAGACTGTACGATGATGACACCTATTGAATCATATGAGCTATGATGCAAGTTAGTTCCCTGGAAATCCAGAGTTCTCGCGAGAGCACAAGTTGAATTTGCTCAGCGAGTTACTCTGGCGTCGAGTAATGATGCTCATTAAATATGCCCTTGTATCCGAGCTGCACCAATCACATCGGGTTATCTGATATAGGCGGACCAGAGGCGATCTAAACAGAAGACGACAGCGACGTGACGTCGAAGTCATTAGAAAACATTGCAAGATGGCTATGGATGAACACCAGTTGTTTGAAACGGCTTTGGCCGCTACAATGAACGAGTTAGACTTGGCTTTTTATCTAAAAGAGGAACAGAAGACGGCGCTCGAATCCTTCCTTTGCAAGAAGGGCGTTTTTGCTGTTTTTTCGATCGGATACGGCAAGAGTCTAATCTCCCAGTTAGCTCCGCTGGTAGCTAAGCGTATGGGGCTTGTTGTGATTGGTCGTAGTGTTATCCAATTGCGTGCAGTGAGATTTTCAAATGCATGCTTGGTGCCGCCCCTCGAGCTGGCCGATTTTCATTAGTCGACGCCAGACCATTAATCTTTCAGATTTAGGTCTGGATTTCCAGGCTAGCAAGTTAGTATAGATTAATAAAGAGGAGCAAATGAAAGAGGAGAATATGGACACAGGGAAGAGGTCAACTTGGCATGCCAATTTTGCAAATGCCGCCTGAGGTAAGTAAAGTTTTAGTGCCATGTCGCGTTGATCAATATACCATTTCATGTTGCATTTATATTGGCTAGTCAGTATGTACTGTAGCCTAGCTCGTAGCAGCAAACACACACTGAGATGATCATGATATATTTCTGACACTTTCAAAAAATGATCGCAGGCTATCTTTGGTCGCAAGAGCGTGACAACAGCCGTCTTTAGCCCTATTCGCACTGGATTAGTATTATCTGGGGACCTCGTGTGATTTAGAAATTACCCCCCCCACATCTGAATTTCGTGTGGCGCATTCCCACGGGATAAGCAAAGCCGTTTTTTTTATTTTATTATTTATTTACTGACTTATCTCCCGGATATGATGTCAACAGGCTATTGCTTGGAAATGTCTTGTTGTTATTATAGGTCTAGCTGTATGATATAACATAAACAGAAGAATGTTCCTTACCGCATGCTGCTATACATGTCATTCATCTCCATCTTTCTCTTTCTGGAAATTGTATAGTTGTATGGTGTATAGCGATATGACCCAGCACTCCAAATACTATCAAAACACTCCAACTCCATTCCCACTCCATTCTTCGTGAAAGATGGATAAAAAAGCGCACAGGAAACAAATGAATGACCCCGCCAAATCACAGAGATGCCGATTCGCATGGGACTAATATTATCACAGGACCTCGGCATTTGGTGAAATATGGTAGGTCATTTGCGGGGGAATTTTTACTTTACAAATTACAGACATGGCCAATTCGCATGGGATTAAAGGTGATGATACACAGGGCAACTTTTTGAGCAATGTTCCTGGGCAATGTTGCCGTCAACAGGCAACCAGATGAGACACAGGGCCCACGACTGATCTAAATTATCCAGACAGAAATTTATTGCACATTTTCAATGGGAAAGTGCCCAAGCAACAATCGCTCGGCGAGATTGCTCAAAAAGTTGCCCTGTGTATCATCACCTTAAGATCACAGACAACCTCCGCAATTATTACAAATAACTAGAGGTCACCAGGTAATATTTATCCCGTGCGAATAGGGCTTCTGAACCTATCTCACTGCACGACGTAGAACCACCGTTCTAGGAGCCGCGACCACAGAAATCGCCACGATGGGTCATCTTTCGTCTGGGACAGCCCAAAATCATACAATGTGTACCGGGTATTACAGGGTTAAAGAGTGAACTGCTTCAGGACTGCTTTCTTGGGCTCAATGCAAGTGACCTCAAATGTATAAACGTCAAAATGCGTGAACCACAGGTTTGGCCTTGGCACTTGGTTTTTTGAGCTCCAACGTGAACTTGAGCCACAACTACAACCATCTCACAGCGTGATCAAGACATTTATGCCCAGGCATTTAAAAGAATTGAGATTTTCTGGAATTCTGCATGTTCATGTGCAACCAAGAATCGTGAAGCATTCAGTCAAACCTCAGCAATGCAGCTGGTTGAAGCCTGGTCGGTTTTTCACCAAAAGTGTAAGTCACGATCCTGCAGCACAGATGCATGCAACAAAGACAGCAAGTTCCTGTCGCTGGTAGAGCACGGCGCTCACAAAGCCAAGGTCACAAGTTTGATGCTTAGGAAATTAATATACTGTCTTGAATGCACTGTAAGTTGCATTTACAGTAAAAATGAATAAATGTAAATATTGTGTTGCAACAAAAAAGGTTCATTTAAATACAGCGAGAGACATTTATTGGTCAATGTGAGGTAGATTCTGTGGAGCCAGATTTGGCTCAATCTCAGTCACCACAGGGAGAGATCCAGTTTCAGTCTGACTGAAGAGGCTTTCAAAGGGTAAACCTCCACTTCTGTACACACACACACACTCACACAAATGGCCCATCTTCAGACACACTAACAAACTAAAGCATTGGAAGAGATTGCACACTGACACACACAGCTTATCAGCTTTCGCATACACACCTCTACAGATACACAGAAACCTTCTCTATCGTTCTCTTCGCTCATCTTTCCTACCCACTTCATATTGTCTGCTTCTGTCAACTGACGAACAGGCGCCTGCTTCCGTTGCCAAGGGAACAGGCTTAAATCAAATGAAGCCAACAGGAACTGAGTGACATTCACATGCATCTGTGGCCACAGATGATCCAACACACACTCACGCATTTATACACAAACAAAAAAACTGTAAAACAGCACACATGCTGAAGAAACATAGCATACACACAGATGTACGCTGGCACAATACACAACTCACCCACAATGCAACTCAATGAAACAGGAACATAATGTACAACAAACTTTACCAGAAAACGGGGAATAACAAAAAGTTCTAAAATTGCTGAATAAGGATGGGACTCACTGAGTGACACGAGGACGCTGACAAGATTCAGGAACAAAAAAGCACAGCGAAAATAACACTGTGTTGTTTTCGGACACTTAATTCCATGTTATTTACAACTAAATGAAAATGTATAATAGTTCAAATTTATATGAAATGCAATTAGTTACACTTAAGAGTGCTTTTTGACCAGGACTTAATTATATCTTTATATGTATGTCATCTCATCTCTGATGAAACTTGTGTCATGTATTTAAATACATGACACAAGTTTCAGTAGAAATGGCATATATAATGGCACCTTTCAAACATTTTACATTTGTAATGATGTTGCATATTTAAAATATGTAATCAAATAACACTTATTTAAAGCATGAAATAAAATTATTTAAAAATGATTACTTTAAAGTAAAACTTTTTATTCGACATTATTGCAAAATGCACTTTTTAAAAGTGTGTTAAGAAACAGTCTTGAAAGTTTACTCTCTTTGAGTAAGTGGCCTTTTATTTCATTAATATTATATTATCAGCAAGAACAGTTTTTTTAAACGTATAGGCTATTTTTTAAGATTTGAAGTACAGTAGCTATACCACTGTATATTTCTATTGTTTATTGTAGACATGCATGGACGTTTTATGGAACTAAAAGTGCACTGTGACCATCCCTTAAAGGGATAGTTCACCCAAAATTCATAATTTATGCATCCTCAAGACAAGTTGTTCCAAACCTGTATGAATTTCTTTCTTCTGTTGAACACAAAAGAAGATTTTTTTTAAGAATATGGGTAACCAAACAGTTGATGATCCATAGTATTTTTTTTCCATACTACGGAAGTCAGTGAGGCCCATAATCTGTTTAGTGACCCATATTCTTAAAAAAAAATCTTCTTATGTGTTCAACAGAAGAAAGAAATTCATACAGGTTTGGAACAACTTGAGGGTGAGTAAATGATGACAGAATTTTCAAAACTATCCGTTTAATTATAAAAAACAAAGAAATAGTGATTTAAAAAAAAAACACTGGGTTAAGTTGTTCATTTAAGTAAGAGAATGTTAGTAATTAAGAGAACTTCAAGAGGGAATAATCAGCATATGCAGTTAGTACACTTGCTAGGTGCTAAGTGCTTTAAATTAGCCGTTTGGCTACAGTGCAGATGATTTAATTGTAAGCATAATAAACAAAGCTAATTGTATTCTGTGCTTCATACAGACTTAATTCTCATTAAAATGTAGGCTGGTTATGAATATGAACCATTCATTTAAATATTAATACTAGATGTGTGAAAGGCTACGGTTGAGGCAAGAACATCATTTTGGTGTCCAGAATCTATTTTGAGACTAATGTGAATCCGGAGTAAACTTTCAGGACATCCTAAAAATCGAATGCAGTCGTTTGTTATAATCATGGCCCAGAAATCAGTAAAGTCTCATTTAGAGTTTTAGAAAATATCTCAACAATGTCTCAAACTGTCCTCAGATTTGCAAAGAAGATTTATGAACTCTTCCCAGACCAAATTATCTAAGCTCTACATTTGTTTTATAGCTGTATGTGTACAGCTGTATATATTTACTTGATGTCACATGACTCTTTTGGCTATTTCTCTTGAGGAGTTCACACCAAGAACGATAACTATAAAGACAACTATAACTATATTAGCGTTTGGCGTTCTGTTTATTAAGTTTTGTCGTCTGCCGCTTTAAATGCTCAAGTTCTTTAAAGCTGATTGGCTTTCAATGTTTTAATCGTTCATAAGCTGGAAAAATGGTTCTGAAAAATATTCCAACGAAATTGTTTCTCTGTGCCGTTATGATAATAAGCTGTGGTGTGAGCGATGCCGTTCTTTTACTTCAGAGCAATTTTTAGAGCTATATATTTATTGTTATCATTATAGTTATTATCATCCTATGTGTGAACGGGCCTTAAATTGCCCCCCCCCCCCCCCCCCCCCCCCCACACACACACACTTTATTTCTCCATATAATACAAAGTTTCCCAACATTTCAAAATAAAGTACTACATTTTACCTTATTTTAGTTGACCATGTAGAAAGAAATGGAAAAATAGAAAGCTAAAATTAAACAAGAAAAAGCATTTATCCCCTATAAGGCACTAGTTTGACATAAAACGAAACATACCATAAGCCTCACAGAATTGGAGTCCTTACTGAAATCACTATACGGTCTTTAATAACAGCACATCCAAAGACCAGTGCACCATTTCCATCTCAACCCACACAAAAGCAGGCACTGCGCTAATTTCTCTCTTCAACTCTCTCTCTCTCCCCATACCTTTCTGACTCACTCATACAGTAGGTCTGTTGGGACTGAGGTCATATAGTGTTTAGGAGGAGCATGCAAGGTGGGAGTCCATCTGAAGACAATGAGAGAGAGAGAGAAAAGTGATAGAACAGACTCCAGCTCGGGAGAGAAAAGCACCAGCCAACGTTACATAAAGCATTGGAAGTGTTCTGCCAGGAACACGACATGGGCAAACAGGCACATGCCGTCAGGAGCAGTGGGATGTGTCTCAACTCCATACACTGACTGCAGTTAGATGACAAATCACATGTGAGCATTTATTAATGAAAGCTTTCCTTCTCGTTCTCCGGCTCCCACACATTTATATGTCCTTCCCTTTCTATAATTTAACGGATCGCTCTCACTTTATTCTCTCGTTTCCTTTTCTTGTCCTCCTCCTCCTCCTCCTCGTCCTCACGGACAGCATCACACGTCTGAAGCACCACAGCAGGGTCAGAAATTAACCAGGGCTCCAGGCCAAAATGACAGTCAAATTGACAAAAATGCCCCAGATATTTAATGTGTGTGTGTGTGTGTGTGTGTGTGTGTGTGTGTGTGTGTGTGCGTGTGTGTGTGTGTGTCTTGCTTGGGTCTGAACTGTTCTTTTTATATGTTATCAAACATCTGAAATATTTCATAATATTCCATCAAGTTACTGAGTGAGTGATAAAGCAGACACTGAAGTGCCTTGTTGCTGTCAAATGTTTCTGAAGTAAGTGCTGTAGTAAGACACTACTCCCAATTACTCCAAATCTTAAAGGGTTAGTTCACCCAAAAATGAAAAGTCTGTCACTAATTACTAGCCGTCATGTCGTTCCAAACCCGTAAGACTTTCGTTCATCTGCAGAACACAAATGAAGATCTTTTTGATGAAATCTGAGAGATTTCTGTCCCTCCATTGACAGCTACGCAACTACCACTTTGACGCTAAAAAAAAAATCATAAAGAGATCGTAAAACTAATCCATATGAATTGAGCGGTTTAGTCCAAATTTTCTGAAGAGACTCAATTGCTTTATATGATGAACAGATTGAATTTGGGCTTTTATTTACATACATTTTATTCACGCAGTTGTGGTCAATGGAAGCTCGAGCGTGTTCGCTTGACGTGCGAGAACCATCAATGTTTATTTTGAATACAAAGTAGTCGATTGTCGAGTTCACGCGCGTGTACTAAACCTATGCGCGTGAACTCGACAATCGACTACTTTGGACTTCGACCGAAAACAGGAAGAAAATACAGGTATGAGCGCTGGCTAAATTATCATAATTTTTATTAATATCTTTCACATCTACTAGAGTCAGATTCACCGCGTTCACTCTAAAGGAATCACTCACATGACCTGTGCACTTGTAATGACACATCAAGGATGTTAAGAGGCTAAAAGCAGGTTTAAAACTTGCCCCATTGAAGTCAACAGGGTGCAAATTTTAAAAAGAGGATAACACGGTGTAGGCAACACCGATTTTTGTCGTTGTTCTCTGTACTGACAGCACTCCAAATTTACAAAAAAATGTAAATTTAATTTTACGATCTCCTTATGAATGTTTTGAAGCGTCAAAGTGGTAGTTGCGTAGCTGTCAATGGAGGGACAGAAAGCTCTCAGATTTCATCAAAAAGATCTTCATTTGTGTCCAGAAAATTAACAAAAGTCTTACGGGTTTGGAAATACATGAGGTTAAGTAGGCCTAATTAATGACAGAATTTTCATTTTTGGGTGAACTATCTCTTTAAAACAGCGAGCCATTAAAATCTACAGTGCAAGTAGGCAGTACACAGCACTTTTGCAGATACTTTATTATTTGATGTTCATTTGAACCATCAGAAGTGTTCAGACTGAGAATTTATTTCATTTGTTTGATACTAAATTAAGTGTTTGTATATGGTTAGACTAAGAATCAATGTCCTGATAAAAATTAAAGGGGGGAAAAATAAAAAATAAAGTTAATTTCTGACACTGCACCACACTGAGCGCGAGCTGCAGTTTCAAACTCCGTTCACACGAGACGCGTTCTCGCGTTCCTCTGCGCTATTGTTTAATTGTTGTACACATGTACACACACGCTTGACCTCTTTGACAGTTTAGTAGAGGCGTCTTGCTGTTTTCTTTTTTTCATTGAGTCAGGTAAAAAGAAGTTTTAAAAAAACGCGTCTCCGTTGCGTTGCGTCCAGTTTTTTTGAACGCGTCCATGCGCGCGCAAAAAAACGCGTAGTGAGGCAAGAGAGGGAATGCAAATACACGATGCTCCTATTAGAAACAGGCAGGAATTTGATTTCAAAATACGAGCTCGGATGAGAGAGAAAGTGAGAGCGGAAGATTAGACAAAAGAACAAAGAAGTGCTGAATCCATGAATATCGCTGGGAACGGAACACTCCCATAGGAGAACCAGCGAATAACGCTATAAACTTCGCGCGCGCACACCACAGATCCCAGCTTCTGGTCTCGTTCTGGTTGAGACGGAATGAATCGGCTTACCTTTGTGGTCACTATGCAGAGGCAGTCCATGGCAGAGAGAAGAAGACAGGTGGAGATGTATCCAAACCCCCGTTCCCCCCTCTCCCCTCTCTCCCTCCAGCTTCTCTCCTTCTCTCGTTCTCTCTCTCAGCGCCCGCCGTTCGCCCCGCTTTTCTTCAGCGTATCTCTTTTGACTGACTTCAGCATTGAGGAAAATAGAGTATGGAGGGAGGGGGGGGGGGGGGAACGTAAAGAGGAAGGGGGTGGGACGGAGATAGAGAAAGAGAGAGAGGGAGAGAGAGAGAGAGAGGCTTCAGGATTTAGCAAACTAGGAAAGGACGCGCGTTCGTATCGATGAGGGGTGAGACAAAAAAAGACGATGGAAGAGAGGATACGAGCTGATGAAAGGAGGTGGGCAGGGGAGGATGAGTACAGATACGTGAGGTGACGAAGAGGGGGAGAAAAGAAAGAGGGAACGGAGTCGGACTGAAGCGGCAGAAGATGAAGATGTAGAGAGAGAGAGGGAGCGCGCGCGCACGGAGGGAGGGGACGTAAAAAGATGGAAGGGGAGGCGAATATGTGTGTGTGTGTAGAGAGAAAATAAGAGAGTTAAAAACGAGAAAAGCAGCAGATGTAATTTAGTTCACGAAAACGGAAGTTCAGGCTAAAAGATAACGAGGGTACTACTCTGGTTGTCATGGCGTTGCCGTGGTAACGCTGCAGAGTTGTTGCTGTGTAAATAGCCGGGTTGTTGTCACGTGGCCATTGCTTTTTAAGCGCAGTGAAATCAGTGAGCGTTCCAATGGAATACAAGCGTACTGCGTTCTTAAAACGGTAGTATGCGAAACAGTATGCAACGGTAAACGTATACTGTGCACGCATGGAATCCGCATACACTGCAGATGCAACTTGGTGTACTAAAATAATTAAAACTAGAACTGAAATGAAAAATGATTACATATATAGGCCTATATAAAATGACCCAAAAAAATTGTAATAGGCTACGTAATTAAAATGAAAACGATAATATAGCCTATAAAAAAATACATGTATAATAAATATTGTGGGGAATTTTTTTTTTAAATATTAACATACAAACTAGTATCTCAAAGGTACTAAAATAACATTGCCTACAATTCAATGACTGGAACTTCCATTTGTGATGCCAATCAAAACTATCATTGAACAATGTTTAACATTATTAGACATTTGTTATGCAGAATTAAAATAAAACATTATTATCATGTTTACAACAAATTTGCCTATTTTTTTTATAAAAAAATATATGCCTATTTTAAAAACACAACATAATTACTAAAATGAATAGAATAAATAGAAACTATAATATTATCACAATAATATTTGTTTTATGAGGAATTGGAATAAATGTTAAGCAGGTATTTTCGTGTTCACACAACAAATTGGCCTATTTTCTTTTTAAATAAAAATGATATGCATATTTTAAAAACACAACAAAATGACTAAATTAACTTTTTAACTAAGGAAAACAGAAAATATAAAAATAAAACTACTGTAAATCAAAATAAAAACTATAATAGCATCAAAATTATATTAGAACAAACGTTATTAAGCACGTATGCATGTTCAACACAACAAATTGGTCTATTTTTTTACTAGGCTATAACATCAGTATGCATTTTCCCATCATGCATTAGATTCTTTTTCTTTTGTTAAATCCTCTAGGTTGGGGTTGATTAGTCAGTGTGTGTATTTTGAATAAATGAACTGTTTCAAGCTTGCTGGTTTACTTCTTTTTCTCAGCTAGTATCAATGAGCAGCATTATGTATTGTCACTGGGCAGTTAATAGTTAAAAGGAACAGTGAAACTATCATATGATAACGCATTCTATATTAAAGAACATTTCTAAAGAAAGAAAAGGAATTAAAGAATGAAAAGTTCAGTGTTTTGCAGCTCATCAGTGCCCTCTGCTGATGTGGGTCAATGGGCAAAAGAATCACATACTTCCCTGTATAGTAGGCGAAAAACAGTATGTGACAAGAGTAGTATGTCCAAATTCACAGTACTCATAAAAAGAGGCTAAAAGTACCTGGATGACCTGCTACTTCCCGCATACGATGGACACTTTACTATCCCATGATGCCATGGGAGAGGATTTGTGAATGACAGTGAACTGACTTCGGTATAGGTCACATGATAATGACAACTTGGCAAGTGTAGTAGCCTACGTCCAGATTACATTCACACTACATACACAGACTCATACTATAGAACATACTTTTTTTGACGGTCGTGAAGTAATTAGCTACTTATTCAAAGGAGTATGCGATTTCAGACGCAGCCATTTGCTTAATTAACCGTGTAATGTGACTGTTTGTGTGACAAAAAGTCCATTGATTTATACATACTTTTTTCAGTTTTCCACTCAGTGTGCTTTGGTTATATACTGCACATTTTAGCCAAGGAGTTTGGCAGTTTTGGCACTGCAGAAATGGATTAATATGACAGTACTTTTCCTGAAAATACCCAATGTGAATGGGAGACAGCGTGAAAGAGACTATGCATTTTTTTACATTTTCTCTCAGAAATAAAAGACAGTAGAAAACAGAGAGAGAGGAGAGAATATGCGGCTATTTTTAGTGACACTGTCATCTTATTTGCTTGTTTCTATGCCTTTGTGTTAACACTTCAGTCTGTTCTCTGTATAATTCCAGTGCTGAACAGCAAAGGGGAAGATGAGACCCATTAATGTCCATTTTATCAAAAAGCACAGTGAGTGTGTTTTGTGTTGTGAACAATTTTGAAGAAAAAAAAAGAAAATTTAATGTATCACTTTACCTTTAAGACCATGGACTGTACCATTAAAGTCAGTGAACGGGCATGTCAGAGCCTCAAAGCCTTTCCATGAGAATCTCCACCCAGCCAAGGGTTAATGCTGTCGCAATGAAGCTGTTGTCTATGATGCACACATTTACAACCACAGATAAAAACATTTGACAAAGAGAATCATTGTGTGAAGTGTTTGAACTGTGTGTAAACCAAACCATCTGTCTCTGCCATGCATGCAGCACATGCCACTGGAGATACAGAAGTGGAATGGTGTGTGTGCAGAGCTGACATGACTTTCATGCGATGTAAAATGTGTGTATGGAAGAGAATACTGTAGAAAACTGGCACTGTGCAAGGAGAGAGAGTGTGCAATGTGCATGCTTTCATTGGGTGTTGTTAAAACGGAAATAAGAATTTGGCCTTTGAATGGATTGACATCTTCACACCTACATCACTGTTGCATAAGTGCATGTATGTGTCTGTTGAAATGCGTGGACGATGTGCACATACTCTTTTGCTTTATTGTGCATGTATGTGTGGTTGTAACTGCATGCATTGGTGTGTGTGTGTGTGTGTGTGTGTGAGAGAGAGAGAGAGAGAGAGAGAGAGAGAGAGAGAGAGAGAGAGAGAGAGAGAGAGAGAGAGAGAGATAAAGAATTGGAGTGGAACAGTGTAATTCTAAAATGAGTTTTAATATATGAGGTTTTCCATAAAAGGAGAGTTGCCCATAGCAAGCTTGTCATCGCAAAATTACATTCACATACATGCAAGCTCAAACACGTGTTGGGGGCATTAATATTTAGCACATACATATCTGCAGTCAGAAATGTGTGTTCACACATCGCTGTGCTGGAGACAGAAGCTAATCAACAGATTCACACAAAAGCATTTTATTATAGTCTAAATGCATGCATCTTAAGCAACATGGTCAAACTGGTTACATTTGCAATTTAAATGTTAGACATTAATGTTACAATCATGTGATACAATATTTGATATGTAAAGGCATTTCCTCATCTTCTTACACAAACACCTCGTTGTTTTGTCAAATTGCTCCATCTTGTGGTCGTTTCAGTGGAACAGATTTGTAATTTGACTATTTTCAGCAATATTACGTACAGCAGTCGCAGCGCAGAAATATTGTGAAATGTCACTGCTCGGTCTGCAATGATTGAGTCATCGGGCAGCAAATTAAACTTGTACCTATGACATATATTCAAGAAAGTTCCAAGATATTCTCCATCGAGCCTCATTCAGGACATTTTTGTAATTGCAGTAGCCTACACATTTGTAAAAAATGTATTAATCCTTTATTTTTTAATTCTAATGACTCGGATCTTATATACAAATGGTATCCTCCAAGGAATCTTTACCAAATTAATTGATGAAAAACAAAAACATCTCGTAATAATAAACGACTGTTGGCTCTGGTTGCTCGGCGCTGAGAAACGTAGCAGGAACCACGTGACAAATCCATCGCTGCAGTGCTTCAACTGCTGTCTGGACGATCATTTCATTACACCTGAACAATGACATTAAAATGCTTTAATGAACAACATTGAATAAAAAAAGAATAATACACAATAAACACTTTAAATTATTATTGAGATAATAGAAGTTGACCCATTAGAGATAGCATCAGGACCACTAGTCGAAGTAGAGTCGTGTTCCACAAGTATATGTAGTTATTGGCATAATGCGCCATTTTATCTCATACAATTTTGAACTTTAAAAGCGAATTTCCATAATGATCAACTAGGAAAACATGTTTAGGTCTTGAATACATTTTAAAAAACACACAGCCCAGCATTACAAATACATGTTATTTTGTAGTTTATTTTTCAATTTCGTCGAGTCCTTTGAATCAAAAGGACCCTCTCCAGAGATACACCAACTTTACATTTGCACATCAAAATACAAATGAGGGAGACAAATTTGTTCTCTCGTTTTAGTGCAAACTTTTAAATATGAATAAAACCAACAACAACAAGGTTACCTCAGTGGTGACAAGAACTCTGGACAAACAATTTACAAAATGTACATCAGTTTGTTAAACTTTTAACAGTTGGAGAATCAGAACAGAACTTTTTATTAGAGACATTGGATCAGTAAACACTTTATCATAGCAAATCAGCTAACCTGCAGCTTCAAAACTTTCAAGGACGAAATATGATCCTGTTATAAAATTGAGCTATTAGCTTTTGTTACTAGAAGTGGCGGCCATGTCTGTCTGTAAAGCGGCTGATGAGAGACAAATGTCAAAAGCTTCCTATGATAATAACCATGTTTTGCGCAAAACTAAAAGGAAATATTACAGCAACAACAAAAGAGCAAAAATCGGAAAACTGAAAATTTGTAACATGCTTCTTTCCTTTTGAGAAAAAAAAAAAAATGCAAACTTAACCACCAAACATTTTAATTCTTAGATGGTCTTTTGCCAGTTGTGCGTAGACAGAGTCGCTCAAGAATTTACATTTTTGGGAATTTCATTTCAAATGAAAACAAATGGTGTTTAACAGGATTTACTTGAGATTTGATTTAATTGAATTTAACTTTGTGCTTCTTCGCATGACCGTCATCCTTTATGAGAGATCATCTTGCTTGAATAGGGAAAAACTGATATGTGGCTAAAATTCTACAGTAGAGTCCTTGGAGGGATTTTTTTTTTTGTTGAGATTTTCCTTTGTTTTTGGAAGGAGAAAATAAAATCTTATTCAGCACCAATGAGATTCCATTTAAGAGTTCAAAATATTGAATGTCTCATCTCAATTTCAAAGAAAATGCTTAAAGTTCCATTGACTCGTTTTCAAAATGCTGGTTGTTTTCAAATTCTTCAAATTTGTGGATTTCAAAGTCAAAGTTGGCGGTCAAACTGGTGGTGTCACTTTTGAGGCGAGGGTCCTTTGTGAAAAATGTAGATTGGTCTCTGAAAGCCTAAGGGAAATAAAATAAAATAAATAAATATTAAACATATACAGCACAATATCATAGGTAGGAATTGTAAGGCATTTCAAAGCTCTGACCTCTAGAGTAATTTTGTGGAGTTCCGATGAGCTCATAGCTGGAGAAGCCCACATCAGCAGTCAGGTAGGAGGAGAAGTGGTCCGGTTTTAACCGGATGCCATGGTAATTCTTACAGATGTCCTCCTGAGAAAAATCAAACAACAATTTGACTTAACATGTGCTCAACTTTAAGATGTCCTAAAATTACATTTCTAAAACTGACCATTTCAGCTTTAAATTCCATAAGTCGTGTTCAAAACATGTCAGTTGAATTCTGTATTATGTTGCAACTTTTCTTATAAACCATTACCTACAATCAACACCACTGAACACTGGTGTCTTATATTGTTGTTCCATTTGTTTCAGAAAAACAACATTTGGAGGTAAATTCACTTCGCAACCGTAATCATTTCTAGCTCAAGTTTGTCTTGGTGTGATATATTTGACTCAGCTGTAAGATTTGATCAATTCTGTGGACATGGTTTTAGTTTAGCTGTGGCCCTGACCTGGAAAAACTATGTTTGTCATTTAAAGATATGGAGAATTTCCCAAATTGATTATTGCAACTCAAAGTTATTTGGAGATCATGGTCTACATTTAGTTAATAATGTTGCTACAGGGCTTTTAAAGGAATCGTTCACACAAAAATTGACATTTTATCATTATTTACACGTTGTTCCAAACCTGTATGAGTTTCTTTCTTCTGTTGAACACAAAAGGATTTAAAGAATGTTGGTAACCAGACAGTTGATGGACCCCATTGACTTCCATAGTATTTTTTTTCCTACTATGGAAGTCAATGGGTGCAGTCAACTGTCTGGTTGCCAACATTCTTTAAAATATCTTGTTTGTGTTCAACAAACTCATACAGGTTTGGAACAACTTGACAGTGAGTAAGTAATGACAAAATTTTCATTTTTGGGTGAACTATCCCTTTAAGAGATTAGATGATTTGGCACCACATTTCATATCCGATCTTCTCTCTGCCTCTCATGTCATCAAATACCATTTTTGCCTGTTCCAAAGTGAAGTTCAAAATGTTTTGATCCATAAAAATGCATAAAAACACCCCAAAATGTTTCACACGGCAAAAAAAGTGTCCCTGTATGAGTTACTTTTTTACTAACATTATAGTTAAGCAATATCATAAAAGCAAGAGAGGCGTTTCTCCTGAATATCAGCATGATTGCAAATGTGATACTGATTTCATACATCAGACAAACAAACAAGTTAATACTATACGGAGTATATTGCCAGTTTTTGCCTCAATTCACAATGAAATCATTTCAGAACAAACCCACAGGAGAACCGTTGCATGTCTCACAGTGAGCAAACCCAGTGGGGGGTTGATGCTGAATAGGCAATAGGCAAAATAGGCATTTTTAAATGAATCAAGTGAATGAATGATTCAATGACCTATTCATAAATGAAACGATTAGCCGTTTTGAACGAATCTGTTGAGTGAATGATTTAGTGACTCATGAAGACACCAACTGGCAAGTTTTATTTTGAAAAATGTCTCTTTTTTTCCTATTGTTTTATATTTCTATATTCAAAACATCATATTTTTAAATTTTAATCTCATAACATTATTTATGCAACTGTAATTGCAGTTTAAATGCATCACAGATCTACCCTGGAAATCCAGAGTTCTCGCGAGAGCACAAGTTGAATTTGCTCAGCGAGTTACTCTGGCGTCGAGTAATGATGCTCATTAAATATGCCCTTGTATCCGAGCTGCACCAATCACATCGGGTTATCTGATATAGGCGGGCCAGAGGCGAGTTAAACAGATGACGACAGCGCTGTGACGTCGAAGTCATTAGTAAGCATTGCAAGATGGCTATGGATGAACACCAGTTGTTTGAAACGGCTTTGGTCGCTACAATGAACGAGTTAGACTTGGCTTTTTATCTAAAAGAGGAACAGAAGACGGCGCTCGAATCGTTCCTTTGCAAGAAGGGCGTTTTTGCTGTTTTTCCGATCGGATACGGTAAGAGTCTAATCTCCCAGTTAGCTCCGCTGGTAGCTAAGCGTATGGGGCTTGTTGTGATTGGTCGTAGTGTTATCCAATTGCGTGCAGTGAGATTTTCAAATGCATGCTTGGTGCCGCCCCTCGAGCTGGCCGATTTTCATTAGTCGATGCCAGACCATTAATCTTTCAGATTTGGGTCTGAATTTCCAGGCTATCACAGATCATTCCTCTAAACAAAATCTGATCACAAGTGGTCATGGGACACACATTTGAGAACGCCAGGTTTGAAAAACTGACGTTTTGACAAAAAAAGGGGTCTTACAGTGAGCTTCTTCCTCTTGCTGTAGGAGCTCCAGGGTTGAGGCTCCAAAATGAAGAGTCCTCCTGGCCGCAAGTGATTATATATCCTGTGGAAGAGCCGCTTGAGTCCAGCATCACCCCAGTTCAAGTGGACCCATTTTGTCACACTCAAACATAGAATCACATCATACTCTTCCTTTTGTATCTTCACCAACATATCACTCTCCAGCACATAGTTCCCCTGTGTAGGTTAGACAGACAGGGTATTATGAAACAGGATAGACAAACAGTAGTATTTTAATACAAACACATACACATTTTAAAAGTTACTGTACACCTATTTCCTTCCCTTGAAAATGATTTGGTCTGAGGGATTTTCACCTCCAAATCTCTATGATACTCTCTCATCTCTAGATGTGGCTCGGGTCACTCCATCATTGTAAGTCTACAAGGTTTTTTTTTTTTTTTTTTTAAACAAGGTAAGGGCTTCATGTACTTGGGATGAGTATGCAATAGCAAATACACACAGCCAAGCAGAACCTGGCGACAGACCAAAGACCTAGATCATCAGATGCCAGTTTATCTTTAGCTATGCTACAACAACTAGTTCACATGTGTGTGTCTAACAGCACTTGAGCTTGAACGATTAAAATAAATTCTTGACAACTGTGTGATTTAAACAGGAGGCTTCATAAAATTCAGGTAAACAGCTAAAACTACTATGAATGACAGGATTGCATGCATCTGTCATTCACTGCATTGCATTCACTACTCAACTAGTACCATTTACTGCTGCCAAGTTCAGTGCCATTGTGTTTAAATGCGTTCTAGGTGAAGAGTGCATGTTTAATGCATCAACATATCGTATTCTGTACATTTCAAGAAATCACATTTATTTATATGGAACTTTATACTGTACAGATTGTTTAAAAAGCAGCTTGATAGTGATAAACTGAGAAATAACAGCGTTAATATTGCAAAATTTCATTATTCAGCTCAATTTTGATTCAATTTTACACGGTGTATATTAAACATACTTGATACAGCATTTAAAAATGGAGCTTTAGAGCAAAACTTACCAGTCAAGTAAACAAGCACAAGCAATGAATTCTTACTCAAATGAAAATCAGCAAAAACAGAAATTAAGCTTTTCAGTCTTACCTTGACAAAGGTCACATTAGCAGGGAAATCTCCAGGAGGGAGACTGTTTGTGTCTGTCTCAGGCAAAGGGGGGCCAGCTATGGGTCCTCTTGA
Organism: Squalius cephalus; assembly: GCF_949319135.1. Lineage (NCBI taxonomy): Eukaryota > Metazoa > Chordata > Actinopteri > Cypriniformes > Leuciscidae > Squalius > Squalius cephalus. Next base: position 4,701,681 of record NC_137126.1, on the reverse strand, counting down.
GATCCGGAGCGAGACAGGGAATGAATGCTTCCCATCAGGGAGACTTACCAATGCTCCATCTTCCATTTTCCCACTCCTTCCTCGCTGATCAGCCTCTGTGGATTCGCCTTTCTCTTCTCGACCAACTTCCATTCCCTCCCCGACCATGCATTTGTTCACTTTATCCTCATGCTTTGTTTTTTTCCCATCCCCATCCTCTTTCACAACAAAACTCTCTTTGTCTGTCTCCTTCCCCTGACTCTTTTCTTCCACCAAACCCTCTTCCATCCTCTCCCTCCCTTCCCCTCGATCCCTCTCCCCATTTTCCCCGGAACGTCGGGCCTGCTGCGTGTGGACCTCAGAGAGATAGTGCCGTATATTCTGCCGAGCGGCGTGTATCAATGCTCCGTCAATATCCAGGCCCACGATCCGTGCCGGACGCCAATTTTTGGCGATGGACAGCGTCAGGTGACCGGTGTTGCAGCCCAGATCCAACACAGCCTTCCCTCGGAACCACTCGGGATTAAACACACGCATGCGAGGATCCTCGCTCAGACCTGGGTTCCGATAACCATAGTATTTATTGTAGTTGCCGAACTGAAACTTCTTTTTCGGCTGGTTGCTGTTGTGCTGTGGCCTCCACTGGCTCGGATTTTGCTGCGGTCTTTCAGCTGCTCCGGTACGAGAGCCCGTTCCTGGGGTGTGAACAGCCTGAGAAGGCCTTCCAGATCTCTGAGTCTGACCCCAACTTTTCACCTCATTTGCACTGTCTGCGTTCTCCAATCTGCTGCCGGCACGCCTGCGTTTGCGCTGCCTGTTTGATGGAGCATTGGTGGGGTTTGTAGATGGAGGTGCAGTTGAGGTGTCAATGGCTTTCTCCTTCACCTCACCGCCATTTGTGGTTAAACTGGGCTTATCCGAACACTGAGCCTCAAGAGTCGAGTCCGATAACGTCTGGTCCTCAGGAACAAGGGTGTTCACCACACTTGAACACTTTTGTTGAACCCCCGAGTGCAAATGTGTCAAGGGAAGCGTTGTTTTTCCATCATCTTGTACGGATGCACAGCCGTTAGACTCGAGTAAATCGATCTGTGTTACTCCTTCACCAAAACCTTTCCCACATCCTCCAGTGCTTGCTCCATGGTGCTTGTTTCGATGTCTTCGCCGGCCTCCGCTACTTTTTAAGGGAGACGTCAACAGATTTCGTGCACTAAGGCAATTGAGATTGAGGGGGTCTGTGATATCTCTGGGTATCAGGATCTCTACAGGGTCTCTGTTTTTGGCGGGCAATGGCGAGGACTTGGGTGTCTCTGCATTAAGAGCCCGGTTCACCTCTTCATCCAGAAGGCTGTTAAGGTTGAGTGGGTCAAAAATGTTCCCGCCCAGCAGGAAATTGGTTGGCAGGACTGACTCGCTCTCCGAGTTGGCACGCCGTCGTCGTTTACCATAACCAGGGTGTTTGAATCCAGAACTCATAGTGTTGCGTCGCTTATTGACTTTCTGCTGTTGAGGTTTGGGCTGCTGGGTGCCATTTTGGGTTTGTGTAGACGATTCGACCCCAACACTCACAGCATTGTTGTCTGTGGCATTGGTTTTCTCTCGGTGCTCCACTAATGCACCACTTCTTGCCTTTTCACCACCCTCTTTGCTGAGGTTTATCACTGTGGTCTTGTCGGATGGATGGAGATCGTCAATGCTGGTAGCATTTCTAGTAAGTTCTGAGTGCTGTTGGGAAGTGGGGTCTGTTTGGCCCTCACAGGATAAAACAGTTCCTTTGTCAAATGACATCTCTATCATTTTTCAGGCTGAAGCTGGAGGAGACATGGATCTGAAATGAAAGCACAAAGCAATCATCCACAAATCCATGTGCACATGCAATAATTAAAAAATAACTACCAAACATACTCAAAAGAATTTCGCTATTTGGCTATCCAGACGATGTATAGACCTGTCAGACGAGATATAGTCCTGTATTTGGCTATTTTGTGGAATTGGCAGATTTACTGAAATGATTCTGTCTAGTTCAGGTCCAATTTATTTAAAGGGACAGTTCACCCAAAAATGAAAATTCTGTCATTAATTACACACCCTCATGTCGTTCCAAACTCGTAAGACTTTCGTTCATCTCCAGAACACAAATGAAGAACTCAAATGAAGATATTTTTGATGAAATCTGAGAGCTTTCTCTTCCTCCATTGACAGCTACGCAAATACCAAAAAAAGTTCATAAAGAGATCATAAATCTAATCAATGTGAATTGAGCAGATTAGTCCAAATTTTCTGAAGAGACTCGCAAATAAACATTGATCAGCGAACATAAAGAGAAGCTCAAACGTGCTGTGTAATCAAGCGAACTCGTTTGAGCTTCAGTTTACAACTGATGTGTGAATTGATAATGGTTTATATCAGAATAAAAGCCTAAATTCAATCTGTTCATCATATAAAGCGATCAAGTCTCTTTAGAAAATTTGGATTAAAACCGCTCAATTCATATGGATTAGTTTTACGATCTCTTTATGAACGTTTTGAACCATCAAAGTGGTAGTTGCGTAGCTGTCAATGGAGGGACAGAAAGCTCACAGAATTAATAAAAAATATCTTAATTTGTTTTCCGAAAATGAACAAAAGTCTTAAGGGTTTGGAACGACATGAGGGTGAGTAATTAATGACGGAATTTTTTTGGGTGAACTATCCCTTTAATGATTTTGGTTTGTTGATGTTAGGCAAATTAAGCAGTAACCCAAATTTAGCATTTTTGTTTATATCTATTTGCTATCATGTAATTTTACTTGTATATCAAAAAGCAAATATAGAGAACACACTAGGTCAACCACTAATCCTAATAAAATTGATCTTTCAGGATTCCAAAATAACTCAAAAAATATATATATTTTAAGAGTTTCTGATTATGATTCCCGATAAGATAAATAATATAAAAAAAAAATATTTTTTTAAAACTATTCAGTAGCAACGTTATTTCAACACAAGTAAAGTTCTGATAAGGATGACAACAAAACCCTAAGAACGGGCTGATGAGTTATAACAAAAGTTAAATAGAAGAATCCTTTTTACAACTTAAAATTATAAAACCTAAAGACTAATTTTTTTCGCATAAAATACGCATAAAGCTCAACGTTACCTGACGAAACACCTGTTAAACAGTTGTCAGCTCCTGACAACATCTGTCAAGTGTGCATAAAGAAAGTAAATGTTCAAGTTAGGTCAACGTTGGCAAAACGTCCACCCACCTTCAGTGTCAGCGAGTTCGCCTCCTCTCGTCTCGACACTGCTGTTATTACTGATTCTGTGTCTAAACTCCGCCTCCGAGCGTCATTTATGAATAATACATATCACAGTAAAACCAACACGAAAAAACAGAAGAGAAAAAAAGGAAAAGATACCTAAACAGGATCAGTACTGTGTTCAGCACACAGCCCCGGGGCTCTAACTCTCTCCGCCCTCTCTTAAAGGTACACAGCCCAATGCCTGCCTCCCTCTCCAGCGGACGAAAGAAAAACCCACAACAGCTTGGTCAGTGTAAGCGACAGCTGTCCTTGCACATCCCGCACTGAAAACACCAGTGCATTAATACACACAGCTGTCCGCTGACGTCAGGTTCAGATTCAAAACAATACGGTCAGAGGACACACCCCTTAAAAATAAAGCTTATATACGAACGAACCCCATTTCAGAATATCAGAAAAGCTGTGTGGAGTTACTGATCACAATGGTAGTTTTCTAAAACCCTAACTGTTCGGCTAAATCACTCGGCTGAACTTGCTAATGAGCTGCAGAATCACACTGAGAGAAACGGGGCTTTCGGTGCTTTATATATTTCGAACGGCTGATGACGTCGCGAATTGGCAGCTAAAGCAGCCAATAGCACACCGATATTCCGGAAAGCTTCTTTTCACTGTCCAATCATTGAACGTAGAGGGGCGGGATTAGCCTAGATTATTCTTTATAGGTGCCCTAGCTATGTGCCTGCGCATAAAAGTCAACTTTATTTAAACGGACATCGTGAATTGTGCAGCGACCTCGTTAAACTTCCCGTATATGACGCATATTTCACTTTATTCCATTACAACAAGACGGTGGTTTTGTTCGTAAGTGTTTTTGGCTGTTGTTTACACGTTTGCACTCTGCACACTTCCTCACAGGCAAGCAACAAGACGCCCCGTAGCTTTTCTATCCAGAATGCAAGGAAAAGACATTTTGACAGACAGTATCCTAAAATGCACATTCTGCAACTGATGACTGATTATTTATATAGTATTTACTTCCGTGGTTGCTTGCTATTTTAAGCTACAAGCAGAAGCATTTGGTTCCCGCCCCCGCGTGTGGTTGCTGTGCATGGCGTACCGATCGAGCCACTGGGATTTGTAGTCCTCTGGATTTGTAGTCCCAGCACACCCCTACTCGTGCACATTTGCGTATTATTCAAAGGCACAGATATAAGTGCAATACAGATTAAAAATACACTCCTATAGCTGTTTTAACAACTCACGTCATAGTTCACAGACAGTTTACCCTGTTAAAGTAAAAGCTGTGAGGGGGGAGTATGAATGTACTTGGACATATGACAGTCAAGGATGTCTTTAAGATTTCCAGAAATGCCATAAGGTCAAGGCCATAGACAGGGTTTTATAATCACAGAGGTCCCAAATTTGAAGGGGAATCAGGGGCTCCTGCAGAGGAAAATTGTATTTCTCTAATATACAGGCATATGTGCATTTAAAGACGTTTGAAGGCCAAACAATTGGTTTGCAAAGCTTTAAAACATGTCAGTGGGCAGTAGATTATTTGTCAATCCCTGCTCTCTCCATTGTCTCCATCACTCTTTCTTTTTCTCTCAGTCTCCTTATCTTGCCCCGTCTCTTCCCCTCCTAAAGCTGCACTTTGATTGATTAGTCTTTTCATTTTTATTTTTAGTAAACATTAGGGTAAACTGATATATGTTATGAATCATTTTCTTAGATATAAGTTAATTTAAGACTACCAAGAAAGCTATATCTAAGTTTATTAAATTCATTCACAATATGCACATTCAAATCATACAAAGAAAACTGTTTTGTTAATGTTTCTTGTCCCCTGACATTGACAGTTAGCCCGACTATAATTATTACATGAAACTACGTAAATTATAGGCCTATATTTCAATTCAAAATGGCGAAATTAGGCAAAAGTTTTATTAGTTTGCCTAATTATTTTTGTTGGTCGTTTCACATAGCTGTTTCACACAGCTGCTTACATCTTATCTTGCACTTTATGACCGTTAAAAACTGAAGGGTCACGCTCAGCAGATACTTTGATGTGATTGGTTGATCATCTCAAATATTTTGACATTGACGAGTGATGACAGGCCGCAGACTCGTTTACACAACAACAATATGCTTAAAACTGTGAAGTTTTTCCTTTTGAGTTTTCCACGTAGAAATGACACCATTGTCAAAAAGATCACCGTGAAAAGGACTACAAAACGCTGTATTCTGCTGCCAGGCCGTTAGATGGCGATGAAACACTATAGACTGAACACGTAACCGGCATTTGTGCGTGACGTCATCGTTTTCAGAGATTCACGTTTTTGTTGTTTACACGGAGAACGTTTTCAAAAATGTGCATTTTGAAATCCGTTTTCAAAAGTTTGCGTTTTCACACACCCAAAATGCTGTTGTCGTGTAAATGACACGTAAAAAGTTATAATTTTTTAGTTGAAAACGGTGTCTTGCAAACAGCCCCTCAGAGGCAGCTCACACCACAACATTTTCAACTAAAAACGTAAAACTTTTTATGCGTTTTGGCCGTTCGTTTAAACAACAAAGTTTTGGGTGGCTGAAAACGCAAACTTTTTAAAACGGTTTTCAAAGTGCAAGTCTCAGATTATTAATTTGGTATTTTTTATATACAGTGCTGAACTCATTTAAATCCATTAAACTACAACACTGTTTGGCCTAAAGGTATCAAACCACCTGTAAATTACTCAGAATATTATTCTGTATGATGCACAAGGCTTGTTTATCTGATTATTTATCTGATATTTTTTATAAGGTTTATTTTTCAGATTATTAATCTGGTATTTTTCTATATATACAGTACTAAACCCATTTAAATCCATTAAACTACAACACCGTTTGGCCTAAAGGCATCAAACCTGTAAATTACTCTGAATTATATTTTTTATAAAGCACAAGGCTAATGGATTTAAATGGGTTTATATATATATAAAAAATACCAGATTAATAATCTGAAAAATAAACCTTATAAAAAATATCAGATAAATAATCAGATAAACAAGCCTTGTGCATCATACAGAATAATATTCTGAGTAATTTACAGGTTGTTTGATACCTTTAGGCCAAACAGTGTTGTAGTTTAATGGATTTACACTTACAGTATTGCATACATTTACATTTCAGAAATGATTATAAAATATGTGTAAAGCTAATTCTAAACAGAGCCTTGAGGAATAAAAGGGATATTTTTCTGAACATTTCACTATCGGTTTTATATCATAATGTCATATAGTTAAATTGTTTAATTGATTTATAGGGCTAATTAATATATATTTTATTTGTTTAAATTAAGCCTTGTGCAATAAAGGACATTTGTTTATGCATATCTGAGTTGGTTTGGGCTGAAAACATGAAATGCGCAGAGTTTAATGGGTATAAAACCGAATGTCTAATGAATGTCAACGTTAAAGGTGCAGTGTGTAAATTAGTGATGGGAAACCGATTATTAATTAATTAAGATTAATTTGTGCCAATGAGACCACAACTCGTGTCATGTGTAGCCTGGTCAACAGATTCACATTTTGATCAATAATATAAAATAGCCTACAAGTAGGGTATGTGATCATAATTATAGGAATTGTAATTGAAAAAATATTTTTGGGTGTTCTGTTTTAAAAATATATAAATTATGTTATAGGGAAGTGTAGTGTTAAATCATTTAAATTATTCCTCCTCCATAATCATTTCCCTTTTTATGCATCAGATGAGGTCGCGATTCTCGTGAAGCGGCAATTTTTTTTCAAACCATCTGTCCCGATCTTCCGATACTGCATGTGCATGACGTTTGAAGCTTCAAAGCGAAAAGATATCGTCGTCTAAGACTGCAGAGAGTAGCCAGTTAAAGGGCTTTACAATACGTAAAATAAGTCTCTGATGTCCCCAGAGTGTGTATGTGAAGTTGTAGCTCAAAATACCCCACAGATAATTTTTTACAGCATGTTAAAATTGTCCCCTTTTGAGGGGCAGTAAAAACGCGTTGTTTCGTGTGTGTCCCTTTAAATGCAAATGAGCTGCTGCTCCCGGCACAGAGGGAGCTGTTGTAAGATGCCTACAGAGTGACATGATATTGCATTTGTGTTATGTACTGTATTGCATGTGAAAAGACGGATGCGACAGCTTGAGCATACTCACAAATGTGCTCGACTACAACAACTCTTCCTATTCTCAACATGGACCGCGTGTTCCCGGGGGCGGAGTTTATGTAAATTTTAGGGTTGGTGATGTCACTAACCCGGGAGGAATGTTGTATAGCCCCTACCGCTTTAAAGGTGCATTGTGTAATATTTAGGAGGATCTGTTGACAGAAATGCCATATCATAAACATAACTATGTTTTCAGTGGTGAATAAAGACCTTACTTAATGACATGTTTCTACGGTGGCCCTAAACGGACAAACGCGTTTCCTCACTATGTTGTTATTCGTGCAAAGAAGCTAGCAAAAGTCAGCGAATAAAACACTGACACATTGATGAACAAGTAACAATAATATTCGCAATAAACACATCGTTTTACTGAATAATTAAGTAAACCTAATTTCTTAATTTATCTTTGTAAAAAAACCTCATCGATTAACTGGCTATTATCTGCAGTCTTAGACGACGAAATCTTTTCCTGTCGGCCACCGTAACTTCTGTTGGTTGCAATTCGCAACCTCACCACTAGATGCCACTAAAAATTACACACTGCACCTTTAACCAATGAGGTTTCATAAATATTAATTAAGAAATTGTGTTCACTTAAAGGGTTAGTTCACCCAAAAATTTAAATTCTGTCAGTAATTACTCACCCTCATGTTGTTCCAACCGCGTAAGACCTTCGTTCATCTTCGGAACACAAATTAAGATATTTTTGATGAAATCTGAGCCATGTTTCACTCCTCCATAGGCTTCCAGTGTGACCGAAACTTGCTGGCCCAGAAAAGTTATTAAAGAGATCGTTAATATAGTCCAAGTGACTCCAGTGGCTCAATCTTAAGTATATCAAGCGACGAGAATACTTTTTGTGCGCAAAAACAAACAAAAATAACGACTTTATTCCACTATTCATTTCCTTCTCTCTGGATGTCTAGTTGGTTCGCGTAGTGTTTTTGCGCAGCGCGTCTGTGTTACACGTCACCACGTAGGCTCACTATTGGTCGACGCTTGTCATGTGTGTGATGCGTGATGACGTATAACACAGACGCGCAGCGCAAAAACACTACGAGGCCCAGAGAGAAGGAAATGAAAAGTGGAATAAAGTCGTTATTTTTGTTTGTTTTTGCGCACAAAAAGTATTCTCGTCGCATGATAAACTTAATGTAGTGCCACTGTAGTTACTTGGACTATTTTAACGATGTTTTAATAACTATTCTGGGCCGGTGAGTTTCGGTCACACTGGAAGCCTATGGAGGAGTCAAAATTCTGTCAGATTTCATCAAAAATATCTTAATTTGTGTTCCGAAGATGAACGAAAGACTTACATGGTTGGAACAACATGAGGGTGAGTAATTACTGACAGAATTTTCATTTTTGGGTGAACTAACCCTTTAAAGGTTGGGTAGGTCAGAATTGTCTAAAAAAACTTTTATTCAAATTTGTTTAAACTGTCTTTATATACCAATACATAATTAAAATGCAAGTACTCTGAAATAGAGAGTATAAAAAATTGAGTGACTCTAGTGTATTTAATCTTCAATAAACACAGCTCATTAATTCCATTCACTCCCACCTAAAAACGGGTGCGCGACTACGCGCACGTGGGCAGAGCCAGTAATAGCAGCGGTAGTCATGGCGACGGAGAGTGACAGTCGCGCAAGCCAATCACTTGTTTCGTCCCGGTAGGAATTAATGAGCTGTGTTTTTTGAAGATTAAATACACTATAGTCACTCAATTTTTATACTCTCTTTTTCAAAGTACTTACATTTTAATTATGTATTGGTATATAAAGACAGTTTAAGCCAATTTGAAAAAAAGTTCTTTAGACAATTCTATACCCAACCTTTAATTATTCAGTAAAACGATGTTATTGCGAATATTATTGTTACTTATTTATCATTGTGTCAGTGTTTTATGCACTGACTTTAGCTAGCTTCTTTGCACGAAGAACAACATAGTGACGAAACGCGTTTGTCCGTTTAGGGCAGGGTTCACCAATCTCGGTCCTGGAGGGCCGCTGTCCTGCAGAGTTTAGCTCCAACCCCAATTAAACACACCTGAACCAGCTAATCAAAGCTATCTCATTAGGCATACTAAACTTTCAAACAGGTGTGTTGGAGCTGGTTAGAGCTAAACTCTGCAGGACAGCGGCCCTCCAAGACCAAGATTGGTGAACCCTGGTTTAGGGCCACATTTCAATGTAGATAGCAATGGCTCATTCTAAGGTGATAAAAACATAATGGTTCATTAAGTAAGGTCTTTATACACCACTGAAAACATAGTTATGTTTATGATATGGCATTTCTGTCAACAGATCCTCCTAAATATTACACAATGCACCTTTAAACTACATTGCCATGCTCACTCCAAAGTCCACAGTACAGGGCTCTGCCCTTACAAGGGAGTAGGGAATAGGGATGCTCACTTCTGTTTGGAATTTGCCATATATCTGGCTACGAACTAGCCTGGTTAAAACCAGACCATTCTCAGTAGTAACTGAGCTATGGTCTGGCAAAGCTTCATTAATAACTCATTTCCAAAGGGGCGTCACCAACGGACGTCGCTCAAATGCCTCTGGGCGCAATTAGATAGATCTAAAACCAATCAGAGCAATCGTCGTAGGTAAGCATTGGGACATACTAGGCTACTTCGTCATCTTTATCGGACGGATCTGTCGCGTGCATCCTGTCACGTAAACTGCCCTGTCAATCATCTTGTCACAGTTAAAATTAAAATTTAATTTAATTTCCTACCGTTTCGGAGAGAAATGTAGTAGCACGTTCATCTGCCAGTGGGTCTTTCATGGAGACTGTCCTCATGTGTTTGCAATTTGAATATAATAATGCATTTAAAAGTTGAACGGACGTCGCTCAAATGCCTCTGGGCGCAATTGGATACGTAAAACCAATCAGAGCGATCGTCATTGTGTAAAGCCCTCCCCAAAGTTACTGATTGGTGCCTCGATTTCGAGGGATTAGAAATGGGCTTGAATGGGCTCTTTGCCAGACTACTTGCAGAGCAAATCTAAATTTGCCGGAAGTTGTCTGGGTTTTCCCAGGCTAGCTACGAACATAAGTAGGCTAATATATCACGTGAGGCATAAAACGAATCTATTATTTTGTAATGTTACAATTGTTGCAGTATTTTTCGTTTTCGAGGGTTAGATGTTAGACCAGAGGTCAAAGTCCCGGTTTTTGGAGTCCTGTCCCAGGAAATGTCCGCATTTTACAGCACGTTCAAACCAAAACGCAAAATAAAGAGCCCGACTTACATCAGACTGCTGTGTCAGAACAGTCGTGTAGTAGTGATCATTTTTCACCAACAGAGGGAGCTGTGCGAGCTACAGTGATTACTTGGTTGAGCTACTCTACTTTAACATGAAGACCATGTAGACATTCAACTCTTTAGCAAATAATTGTATCTCTACATCTTTTTATATCAATAGCCTACATTGGAGAGACTCAATATACAAATGAAAATCAGCAAAAATCAGGCAAGGTTTAGAATTATTTCTTTTTTGAATATGAAATTTACCAAATAAAATCATAAGAGTCATCATAAAATTAACAGATGCATTTTTTATTCAAAATAGGCTATATAATAACATCTTTGGTAAAATCATCAAAGCAATAATAATCTTCCCAGATTTTTTTTGGAATGGAAACACTCAAAAAAATATGTTTTTTTTTTTCTCTCTCTTTTTTTTTCTGGCTGATCTGAACAAAATGAGCTATTTTAATCAATATCATACATTTTGATAAAGTATAGCTAATTACTAACATAAATATTATGAAGAACTTTGAACTTTTTACTGTTAATGTCCACCCCATTTAGGCTAAATGAAGTACGGGTTCAATTGTAGTCAATAATTGTATCCCTTAAAACTCATATTTGATCACCAAAATGACATATTTAAACGTTTTATTCATGCCTTAAAGCTTGAACATAGCTCAATCCTTGCTTCATTTAATATACACAGAGTCATGAATATGCAAATGAGCCCCGCCTCCAATCACTCATCGTCTACTAGTCGATGTATCAGAATGGTAATGCATTTTATGTATCTCTCTACAACGTCGGACACATAACGGTAATTAATATTATTAGCCTTTTGCTTGACTATGTTATCAAACAGTTAATAATGTGTTACTAATGTTACACAAACCATCGTAGCCTTCTTAAAATCAGCATCCTTACAAACGCTTTGAACAACTCAATAATTCATCATAACATCGTAATATCATATAATTCCCCGTTGCTATATCTAGGCCCTACCTGATTTTTCATATCAACAGAAAAATACATCGGGATAACCTGGATTTCTCTTGACTCCACTGCTTCAGAGCGGTCATATAAGCCTGCCTGAACATTGATCTGATTGGTTACGTAGTATTTCTCGACGTAAGAAACACCATCGATTACAAACTGCGTTTTCACTACAGTTTTAAGGAGAAAATACTCAGCAAAGGTGTTATCTTATCAATTTGCATATGGTTTGTCTTTATTAAATTAAAGCATATTAAAAACACCACATAGACATAAAAATTAAAAACTTTAAGGGGCAACATATGGCTTCTCATTAACATCAATAGATCTGTGGGAATGCTTCACAGAATAATATTCTCTATATTTAATAAGAAATGTCCATTTATTCATTAACATTTTCATAAGAAAGCAACTGAGCTGACTGATCTAAAAGGTCAGATAAAAAGTAAATTCCTCTATCCATCCAACTCTGTAAATAAAGAGATTTCCGAACCATGACGGACGTTCGACGAGACTTTAGCAAGCACTGTTATAATCAATTATCAAAGAGACAAATATTGGTTTTGAGGTAGTCAGTTACATTCTAACTCATGTTAAATTAAAGTAATACTGTTGCACTATATAACAGGGCCTGTATATGTGGGGTTGTTTTGCACACACACACACACACACACACACACACACACACACACACACACACAAATAATAATAATAATAATAATAATAATAATAATTCAACCAATTAGACTTGCAACAATTACATTTGCAGAAAGCACATGCTTAGTGCTCAAAATGAGCCTAAAATGCAAAAGAAGCCGATTAGGGATGGTGGAGGTCCATTTACAATAAGCACAAACATAAAATAACATTTGGAGAAAAAAAGTGTAATTACTATAGGCCATGTATATTCACAGTTTGTGAAAATATTAAATACAATTAGAAAATGTTTTAAATATATATGTTAAATGCAGTATTATGTTCTCATAATTTTATTTGCAATGTGTTTTTGCTAAGTTATAATTTTGTTATAACAGAATACTGTTTCAATCTGTTTTCATAGTGATTTTTGGTGAAACCAGTTAGGGTCAGTCTGACCAGCAAACATAATCATAAATATAATAATAACAGTAGCCTATATGGAACATAGATAATAAATGAGATTTCACTTGCATTTTTGATCACTGAAAATGACCCCCAGAAATCTGGTCACCTCATAAATGGGAACAGTGTTTTTGACCAGCAGATTGCAATTTGTCTTTGTTCATAAATTTATTCCTGACATTATGACCCAAGAAAAAAAAAAGATGACGACGTTGATAGAGTGTGTGTATAAAGAGGAGTCATACAAATTAACAAAATTATATAGATTTAATAAGTGAAAAAAGCACGATTAATTTATACAATGTACAATAGGGACAAAATAAATATATTTACACAATTTGTACAAAATAAAGAATTTTAGGTAGGAAAATAGTTTGCAGAACAAAGGAATGTGACAGTGGGAATGGGGAAGCACATCCATGAACAGTCGTCACACAGAGATCATCACAGAGCTCCTAATGTTTCTCACCTTCACCTTTACATGTGAGACCAAGAAGTCTTTTCCATGTGAAGCCGGGGGAACTCTGATGGGAAGATGTTGCTCGTGTCGAACTGCTGAGCTTTAAGTCTCTTAGTGTTTGAGTTCTGCTCACCAGGGTCTCCACAGAGCGTGTGTCTGGTTGTGGAACAGAGCTCGCCTCAGAGTCCGGGGTTGGCTGGAGGGAATGGAGCCGGTGGGACGCACTGGAGTTGGGGATCCCACAGAGACCTGAAGATGAGGACCTGGGACTACAGGGGTTGGGAGACTCCAAGAGGATGATGATGATGAGGAGGATGATGAAGAGTCGCTGGAGAGTGGTGAGATGGTGGGAGGGAAAGAGAAATGGCAGGGTATCGAAACGTATGTGGGAGAGCTGGAGAAAGGAGGAGAGCTGCTCGAGTAACAAGGAGAAGGTGGAGGAGAGATGGAGTACGGAGGGGAAAGGTAGGGATGTGTTAAGGACTGTCCTGTGGGATGAGCGTGGTGGAGCATAAAAGATGTGGGATACAAACTATTGGTGTAGGAAAAGGGCTCGGTGTTGGCTCTCATTGGGACGTCTGATCTGCACGTCAGCTCGGCATTGGGGATCCATGGATGATGATGATGGGACGCTTGGCTGCTGGAAACCCTGCTTTGGGGGAGAGTGTTGCTGTAGGAGTCGAGGTGGTGACACAGGCCTTGAACGAAGCCGTCCCGCTGAGAAGGATCCACACAGTCGATGAAGCTGGCCAGGCGGGAGACGCACTCCTTAAAGCCGGCTTTGTAGATTGGATTGGAAGGCATCTGTGTCTGGGCATTGATGGGCTCGGGGACTGAGGCGAAACGCACACGGGGTCTCGACGAGAGCAGAGTCGGAGCGCTAGCATCGTGTGGGTCTGGGTCTTTGCTAGAGTCGCCTGAGGTGGGACGTGGAGTTAAAGTTGTACAAAAGAGGAAAAGAAAGGGAGGGAAAAAGTGCAAAAGCAAGAAGAGGAAGGGGTTAATAGAGTGTTTAGGTGAGACAGAATTGATTTATGGTTGTTATTGAAGGTTCATTCAAAGGAACGTTTGAGAAATCGAGAATTTAAAGCAAAGTTAAAGGAACATTTAGGAGTAAATGGTTTTGGTTTATTGATTGCCGGAATGGAAAGTCAGAGTGTGAGGTAAGTTATTTTGGGGTTAGATGATTGAGAAAGAGAAGATAAATAGGGAGGGGGGAGGAGACAGAGACATAAAATCAATTAGAAACATCACACTCAGAGGAAACGCAAATATCAAATCAGCACTTAAAGGGATAGTTCACCCAAAAATGAAAATTCTGCCATCATTTACCCTAAAGTTGCTCCAAACTTGTGTGAATTTCTTTCTTCTGCTGAACACAGAAGATATTCTGAATAATGTTGGTACTAATCATTGAGTTCCATAGTATTTTTTGTTGTGTCAAGTCAACTGTTTGATTACCAACATTCTTCAAAATATCTTCCTTTGTGTTCAATACAAGAAAGAAACTCATACAGGTTTGGAACAACTTGACAGAATTTTCATTTTTGGGCGAACTATCCCTTTAATCTAGAGATGTAGCCTACACAAAATAAGGTCAACAACATAATTTTAAGATATAAAATATGAGTATATAATCTTCAATTAATAAAGTATAGATAGAAATCTTACCTTGACTAATTCTCGCAGCTTTTGTCCTAATGTATTCAACGGTTAACTCCAGAATTTCAGCCTTCTCCAGTTTGGGGTTTTGAAGTCGCTGTAAAAGTGAATGTAAACGCATTATGTTGTTGAAACATTCTAGTGCTCATGTTAATATTAAAAACTGGATTTCCTTTCTTACCGTGTCTAGAGTGTTATCCAGGAGAAGCGTTCGCAGTTCATCTAAACGCTGGTTAATCCGGTCTCTCCGTTTCTTCTCGATAACCGGTTTCAAGATCTAGACGGAGCACAAAATAGATATTTAATTTAGTCATATATTGAAAACGTAAAACCATTTTTTTATTACTTTAATTTAAAAAAAGAAAAAAACTCCTCACTATATTATGACATAAGAAAGAAATAGGCTACTCACTCTTTTGGTTGGTCGTCGACTTGCCATTTTTGGAGTAACCATGCTCTGTCGAAGATTATGAAATAAACCAGCAATCGTATATTCCCGTTTTTCTGTGTTGCTTGAGAAAATTCTTCTACTGTGAAAAAAGTCCTCGCGAACCTTGGCCTTTATTGGGGATGCTGGCTTGTCATTGGTGGTGACGAGGTGTCAATGACGCGTGACCGTATGGTCGTGCCCCCCCTTATGGCTTTCTGCTGTTATCAATTATACTTTTAATATATTCCAAGATAAGAAACTATAAATCGATTAGGTTAAATCAAAGAACAATTAACAGCAGATATTAAGCGAGAAAACTGAAACACTTGCCAAGCTAGTTTTATAGCCTACGAATAGCGTGCCTATCTGAATATAATAATATAATGTGAATATAAACGCATGGTAATGAAAACTGCACATATCATAAATGCCATTAGAAGTTTGCTTAGAATAACCAATCATAATAGAACGCTTATGCTTTTATGGGCTAGTTTGTTCATTTTATTGCGCCAATAAGTCAATACAGAGTCAAATCGCAGTGTATTTTGAACACAATCTTCTTGACACTCAATTTACCAACACGCTCCTCCCGTTAAAGTTCACGACCTCTGACCAACCAAAACCAAACTTAGGCTACTTATTTCCCCCCGTAACAATTTAATGTTTAGCCTAATGTTCCAAAAGCAAAATTGTCTTTTATTATGAAAACTCGCGTATGCTATTAATATAATTCACGTTAAGCGGTCAACTATTTTCTATCTTAAAATTATATAATACACATATTTTGTTTAGTATTGATAGCTAATGTTGGTCTTTGATTAATTTCTCACTAAAATGTTTTGTTTTCAAGCAGATTTTCGTTAAAAAAAAAATAAAAAAAAATGAAATGTTAAAAAAGCCGTGTAAGTGCGATGGGAGACTTCAGTTTTTCTCGTGGGAACAGAATATTATGGCACTACACATGTGTAAAAACGAACACACTCACACTAACAGCGCCAGACTAGAATACTCAACCTTTCAGAGGCGTTTAGAATTTCATTATGCTCAACATCTTCGTGCATTAATGGCCTTCGCACCTGAAGCGGGCTCACTGCAGAAACGAGCAAACACCAAATATAGGAAACATAGTTGAGCTGAACTTGTAATGTGCCATTTGATATGCATAAAATATTAAAGTAGACATATGTTCAAGCACAACTTTTAAATGCCATCTTTAGCTCATGCCAATAGGCCTATTTGAGTTTCTGCTGTTTGTTTTTTTTTTGGTGCGTGTCATTTAAAACAAAGAAACAATTATTCATAATTCGAAAGTCTACACAATAAATGCTGGCAAATAGGAGATTAGATGTTGCAAAACGCCACTTGGTTTCATTCACATGCCCACTAATGAAAAGGCTAACGTCAAAGGAATATGTTGCTCTTCCTAAATTGACAATATAGGTCACTAAAATTAGGCTATTTCTGGCCATGTGTTGCTTCACTTTTTGACCCCATGCCTAAGTCTAACCTTATGGAAAATCCCGTGGGAAAGTTTACTGTTTGGTCAAGTAAAGTGGTGGCATCATACACACCTCACTCATAATTCCATTAGCATTATGATTCTTTTAACACGTCTCTTTAACAGTGAATATGGCGTGAGGTCTATGGACAAACGGTCGCGCGCTTTTCATTGCAATTTAATCATAAACTAAAACCAATCGATAACTTAAGAGTGACAAAACTCAGCATTGACCAAAGAACATGTCTAAGCTGCTGGATTTCCAAAAGTTATTGTGATGTTGGCTTTACATTATGAATGCCAAGGGTCCGAGATGAGGAAATCCTATATGTGAAACTTTCTCTGGTCGCCTCGATTGTTCTTTTTACGGAAATCGGACGTTGAAGTTGCTTTGTATGGAAGATGCAAAGTGTTTGAGTAATTTAGTAGAATCATCTTGTTCAGTGCAAAACCATTGGGATTCAGCTGTTGGTTACTGATATGCATCCCTGCTGTCTGATGACCGACCGTCGAGCAATTAGTCAAATGTAAAAGTTAGCACT
Organism: Squalius cephalus; assembly: GCF_949319135.1. Taxonomy (NCBI): domain Eukaryota; kingdom Metazoa; phylum Chordata; class Actinopteri; order Cypriniformes; family Leuciscidae; genus Squalius; species Squalius cephalus. The sequence continues at coordinate 4,684,316 of NC_137126.1, read as the reverse complement.
GCTGGAGAGAGCAGATGGGCACGTGGAAGCGGTCGGCACTTGAGCGCCTGTTGCACTGAGGTGTGAATCACACACGCTTTCCAGCATGTGTGAGCACGCGCCCGCTGAACACACAGTAAACACGACTGAAAGCTCTGGAAAAAAGAATTAGAAAATGTGGGATACATCTTAAACCGCCAGATTTGCATGTGTTGAACTTGGTCGAAATTTTGCCAGCATCCAGGAGTTGAGAAATTGGGTTCACCAGAATGGCCTAAACATGAAAATTAAACATTTCTGGATTTTATTAAATAAATGATTATGGCAATTGTTTATTGCAATTGCTCAATCTAAGGGATTAATCAGTGATAAAAGATAGGGGAGAGTGGGGTAAGATGATTCGTTGAATTTAATTAAAAAAATTATGATCAATTTTAGTTCAACTTAATGCATTTGTTTAAATGTAGCTAAAATCAATTGTGTGCAACTACTTACGATAAATAAATTGATTAAATTCAACGAATCATTTTTTTCAGTGTGAGTCCTCAAGATTGGCTAAGGGAAATTGTGGCAGATACAATTAAAGTAAAGTAGCCTAAATTCAGGATGTTTCCTATCATTTTAAATGTTCAGAATGCATCTATGACAAATGTGGGTCAATTTGCCCCAGGTTAGGGGTAAGTTGAGTCAGTGGGTAAGTTGCACCATCTAGTAAATGAATCTGATTCCAACTTATGTGAAATTTTAAAGATAATTTTCCTCTTTTGAAAACTTATTTAATAATCAAATTTCCTTTTACATATATGCATTTCTTTTCTTAAAGCTATAACAAATATAAAATTAACTAAATTAAGTTTAAATTTAAATATCTTTAAATTATGCATTTCTGAAACAATATGTTGACCACCAAAGTTGCAACCTTTCCAAAAACAGACAGAGAGTTTGTTCAAATTAAATAAAAACTGAGTTAGAATGAATAAATAAATGTCAATGAAACTAATAAACATTTTAATCAAAAGATTCTTGGCATAGCTTTTTTGGCAATGTCGCACATGTTAGGCCATTAGGAACTACAGGTGGAAAGATGTATATGATAATGGTGAAAAGCATCTTCTGGTTCTCATCAGAGAAGGATTTGGTGTACTTGTACACTGTCCCTATCAAATAAACTAAAACAACAACAACATATGTTGAAGTAAACCAGTTGCATAATATTGCATAGAAATTATACCAGTTTATACTTCAGAGATTTAATTTAACTTCAGTGCCTAATGGTGGGCGTTAAAACGCTGGCTCAATTTACCCCACAGCATTTGGTTCACTTTGCCCCATAGCTGCCATTTGTTTCGCACAATGAACTTGACCCATCGTTGTGCTCATTAGGCTTCGGCTGGACACTGAGCAGATGCACACACACAGCAGCAGAGGGACCTTTTAGTAGAAGAGATATTTCATGCATTCGTGGATCATCTGGCTTGAGGTCTAAGCACTAGTAACATCTTAAAGCCTATGTGTTAACACGGCCCACTAGGGGGCTTCAGGAAACTTTCAAGTGTACTTGCAAGATGGCTTGATTGGTTTGGTGCCTTATTACACTTACAAATAAGTAAAAGGTAAAAGGAGATGATATGTTGCTTTCTGAGGGTTGATGTGTTTGTGCGCATGAGAATGAGAAAGGCGCAGGTGAGACCAGACGGCCTCTCTGGGGATATTAGCACGCTATTGGTCTATATGTAGGCCTGCCTGCATTATTTTAATATTAAGCAAAAATAATAGAACAGTAAACAGCAGTGCAAAATTTTTGATTTTCACGCTGTAATAAAGAAACGCCTATTTAAAAAAGAAAAAAATATGATGTTTCACTACAGATGCTTTCAGTTAAAAAAGCTCAAACATGTATTTTAGTCTGAGACTGCTTAAATCTTGTCTGTGAAACCGGGGGAAATTTTAATATTTTAATGCCTGGGAATTGATCCTGCACTTTTCTTATTATGTTGAATGTAACGTTTCCACTAGAGTGTGAGCCTGCTTAAAACTTATTTCAAATAGTCGATAATATTGTTTAATTAAATGGTTCATATAAATCTTTGACTATGTGAAGAAAGTAAATACCCAAAAGCATGGCTATTAGCTTGACACACCCCACTAAAATTCTATTTTTTTTACAGTATCTATCTATCTCTTTTAATAAAAATGGTTTGGAAGTTCCAGATTAGGAACTGTTCTTCGGATTGTAAGCACAGCAGAAACCTTTTTGGTGCAGAAGAACCATGAATGGAAAGTTTTAATAGTGCTTTAAAGAACATTATTAACCGTATAATAAGTAATAGCTGAATATTGATCTGATTAAATACAACCCCATTTCCAGAAAAGTTCAAACATATTGTAAAATGCAATTAATTCAAGAATCTGTTTTGTTTAACTGACAAAAGTATAAAGAACAGATTTCCAATGTTTAGTACTGACCAACTTAATTGCCTTTTGTAAATATAAGCACATTTTGATTTGATGACTACAACACATGAAGAGTTGGGATAGAGGCATGTTTCCCACTGTGTCATGTCACCTTTTCTTTTAATTACACTGTTTAATCGTTTGGGAATTGAGGATATAATTGTTGCCGTTTTGCAAAGAGGATTTTTTGCCCAATCTCACCTGATAAGACACAGATCTGGACTGCAGTCGGGCACGTCCACTGTACGGTGTACAAAACCAGTGCATGAGGCCTGGCTTTGTCTTGCTTCCCAGGAAAGATGTCATCTTGATGTCAGTATATGTCTCTGTTCAATCCCGATGTTCTCCTCCACATCAGTGTTTCCTCCACACACATGCGAGTCACTCGTGCCGTTTCCACTGATGCTCCTCATGACAGATGTTTGCTTCCCTGTCACTGATGAAGTCTGGATGATCCCTTTCGTCTTTGAGACTGAGACCTCGATGTCCATTTCCCCATAAACTGTCTGAAACATGGACTCATCAGTGTTTCGGATCATCTGAGATGAGCTCGGGCTCAGAGAACTCTCCAGCATCTCTGCATTGAACTGATGTATAGTTTCTCCTTGAGTAACAGAGATTCGAGAGGCAGACTGAGTTCAGTGTTTTCCAGAGTTCTCCTGAGCACATGTGTCTGTATTTAATACTGTAACATGATGGTTTATCATGCAGTGCTGTCTGAGGGGTCAAAGGTCACGCACATTCAACAGAGGTTTCCTGCCTTGCAGGACTGAGATTTCTCTGGATTCCCTGAATCTTTTCAAAATATCATGTATGATAGATGGTGAAAGAAATACTTTGCAATCTTGCATTGAGAAATGTGATTTCAGAATTATTTGACAATCATGATATCTCTCATGATATTTGGCACAGAGTTGTGAGCCATGATGGCCTTGACTGACAATCTCCTTCTACACCCATGATACTCTCACTATTACCAGTTCACCGGCTCATTGAACTGTTAAAAACATGTTAACTTGGATAGTCTATAATCTTTTCACTTTTATTTTGCCTCTGTCCCAACTCTTTTGGAGTGTGTTCCAGCCATCAAAATCACAATGTGTTTAAAATACAATGAAATTGGTCAGTGAAAATATTGGAAATATTTTCTTTATGCGTTTGTCAGTTAAATAAAGGTTCAAGAGAATTAACAAATGACAGATTCTTGATTTTATTGCATTTTACAAAATATCCCAACTTTTCTGGCGATGGGGTTATATATGATATCTTCATATAGTCTATTATAATGGGTGTATTTTGATGTAATTGGTTGGCAGTTTCTCTCTGCAGGTGTAAAATAACTTATGTTATAGGACAGTGTATGAGCCTTCACAATGTTAAAAGGACAATGTGATATGAAGTCATGGGATATTGTTTGGGCATGTGTATGCTTAAACCAAAGTAATATTTGAAAACTATGGACCAAACTGAATATCTCTTCTTGCTTAGTGGAGAAGAGGAGAGAAATATCCTCAACTGGTCTCACTTATACCTTTTGTTAAAAAAATGAAAAGAAATTGGGTATAATAAGAGACCAGTTACCAGTTTAAAGGTTTATATTTAGCATATTAAGAACTTGCTGAGAGTTCCCCAGAAAACCGGTAATTTTTTTGACATTACAGATTTAACAACAACAAAAAAGCAATAAGGAACCCTAACTCCAACACACACACACACACAAAAAAAGCTGTGACTGTTTATTAACAGGTCAAAGTAATATTTGAAACCCCCACCAGTGTGGTTCATGCGCTTTATCTGAATAGTCTTGATGGAAAGGCAATTAAGCTTTCTTTATAATTTGTGGTTACATGTGTGTAGGCTATGTGTAAAGATACTAAAAAATTAGTAATTCATAATTAATTATGAATATCCTATTTTAGATATTTACTTTTCCCCCTTCTGTGTTATATTTTCAGGCCCAGTTTTACTGAGTGCTATGCAGCAGTTCCCGTGGGAAACTGTATTAAAACAGGGCACATGTCCTTCTCTGCGTGCTTCTATTCTTATGGGTCCATTGACACATTTTGTTAACACCAACCGTGTGTCGATGAACCTGTTTTGGACAAACGACCCGTTGCCTTCGCCCCCTGCTGGTATACAATTATACATATTTATAGATTTATATTGCTCCACCGGTCTGTTTAGTATGGAAGCCCATTTAATAAGAAAAAAATAATGCTATGGAAAGTCATAATTATGTGATGAATAGTCGAAATTATGTCTTTTTATGGAGTTTTATTATCGAATTTTAATCTCACAAGTATTACTTTTTTTTTTTATCTCATATGACTTTATGCCATAATTTCACATTTTCTGCTCATAATTATGACACAGTAGGACATAATAATGACTTACCAGAGCATGTTTTTTTTTTTTCTTTAATTGCGGAAATGCGCTTCCATAACTTTTGTGCAGTGCAAACTTGCCATGCTCGTGCACGGGCGAAGCATGCTCGGGTGTGTTGTCAAACTTGGTTTGATTTAATCTGGTTTGGTTTAATGAGTTTAATAAAATTATAAATTTGAACAATGAACTTTTTTTTAAATTTGGAACAACACAACACAACACATAACGCTATAATTGTTGTTGTAAAAGACAACATCAAGCTTCTCTGTCGATACACAATATTTTAAAAAGTTTTATTTTGCGCGCTTATGTAAACATTTAAATCTCGACAATACCCTACAGAGAATAGGAAGAGTGTTATGATGGGAACCAGCTATTAAGCACTCTCTCCGAGTAACACGCACTGCTCACACACCTCAGCTCTTTTTTATTACCTGTCAGAATTTGTACATTATTAGCCGAGCGCAGAGATGGTTCCCACGCTTCTCTCCAATAAACACGAGAACACAGAGCAGTCTGCGTTCACATACACTCTTCACTTTCTTCACCTTGGCGATGATTAGCCGTTTATAGATTGCCTTCCATCAGACCATGAAGTTAATATGATCTTGTGTATAGCCTACCGAAGTTATTGGGATGATATTATTTTTTAGTTTCTAAATATTGTTCTGCATGTCTTTGTTCTTATTTTACTTAGCGACACCCATTAGACATTTGCACTCAAAAGGCCGAGATTAAAGCAACTGGCACGCGCAGGGCCATTAAAGCGCGTGAGGGTTGGTGTGTTTGCGCGCATGAGAATGAGGAAGGCGCAGGTGAGACCAGACGGCCTCTCTGGGGATATTAGCATATTGGTCTATACCTATATTATTTTAATAGATATTGAGCAAAAAATAATAGAACGGTAAACAACAGTGAGAAATTTATAATTTCCACTCTGTTATAAAGGCAGAAAAGCCTATTCAAAAAAAAAAAAAAAAAATTCACTAGATCAGATTTCGTTTGAGTCATTTCGGGTCGGTTTACTAGCGTCAATAGTGGCCAATCTTGAACCCCAAGAACTTGTACAGAGAGAAAAAAAATCCAAACGGGCTGTACCAAAAACAGAAACTCACAATATGCACGGCAGTGCTGTATCGCCTAAACTGAGAATACTAAACTTGCACAAAGGGCACGAAATTGTGTAAATATTTAAAATTCGCCAACAGGCAATCATTTGAAGAGTGTTATGATGGGAACGCGTTTTAGCCACGCTCTCGCAGTAACACGAACAGCTTACACCTCACCTAGGAACATGGACTCACACCTCAGTCCTGTTTTATTACCTGTCGGGATTTTAGCTATCACTGAACAGAGACGTTCCCACGCTACTCTTCGATAAACATTATAACACAGCCAGCGATCACATATAGTCTCCATTTTTATCACTTCCATGCGTGCTTTGACATTCACAATATGAGCGGTGCATCATCAGGAACTTTCTGCAACCTCGATAGAAGGCGTGGAGATAAAGCACTCAAAATAGTGTAGATCATATTTGTCAAATTCCTCTCCATCTTTCTTTACCTTTAGGCATATTTTAGCGAAGCGTGTCCAGTGAACAAACAGTCGTATTTCCACGGGAACTAGACACGTGCTGTCTTCGTATTACAGATCTAACATTATAGCTCGATCTTTAAAGCTTTGATTACTTTTCGCGCTAAGAAAGGATGTACGCTATCTTCAGAACATTAATGAACAAGAGTCTATTAACATAGTGATTTCAGTGCAATGAATAATGCTCACGCACGCTTTCATATGCACACGTGGATGCTGCAGTCCACGCGCGCGCATTGTTCACAGGCGTGAAGTTGGCACGCGGCACGCGCCCTACAGAATTACAAAGAAGTGTGAATACACGTCACCTTGCTCCCCCCTGAAGATTTTACACATTTTATTGTACCCAGATGTTTAGGCTACTGCGACGTTGTGCCTTTTTTGAGCAAAACAAATCCACAAAGCGTGGATTGGCACGCGCTCATTTATTATTACGCACAGCAGTCCCCCTGTTTCTTTATAGCCTAAAGCTATTCTTGCCAAATGTAATTTATTTATTTTTTATAAAATGGATAATTGCGACTTTAAATGTAGTTTAAACAAGGCACGTTTGAAGCCTTATAAAAGCAATCCTGCCGTGCGTCAATAAGGAACTAACATAACTGGACTGGACTCAGCCTCGGCAGCCTTATGCTATTCAGATAATTATATGAACATGCTGATATTTCATATTTAAAAATGGTTTATAATGTAGTTGTTTCTGCTGTTTTATGCAACTTTGGGGTCGCTTCATAACATCACTGCAACGCATGCAGGCTTAAAGATTGCAGTTGTATTTTTTGTTTTTGCTGCATTAATTATGTGGTACAGTTATGAGGAAAACGTTCAAAATAGGCTATAATTCGAAACCAAGCCGAAGAACAGCGGCATGTTTCCAACAGTGGAACTAAGACTCTTGACATTAAAAGAGAGCTTTTTATTATTATAATGGCGTCTGTGTCACCAGCGGCGCGTGCAGGGCGATTGATATGCATATTTACTGAGGGTGTTTCCTCATGCGCGCACGTGCCCACGGAAGTCTAGGTGTCAGTGAGCGTGTGCCATCAGTGCTTTTCATCTAAAATCGGCCTGAATGTCTTCAACCAATTCAGTGGAGATTATATGTTAGCTAACTACAGTAATAGGTAAAAAATAGGTAGCTATTTGTAATAAATCTGTAAGACTGTACCCAGAACGCGATATTAGCCTACTCTGATGCTTTCGACTTCAGCCATGTCCGTGATTACTATTAACCGGCTACAGCTTATAGGTATGATCTTCAACATTACAATAACTTTTAATAATATAGCCTATATCTTTTTGAGAGTTTTGTTTTTAGCTAGGAACAAACTGCACGAGCGCAGTGCGCGTTCACGTTCAGTCTGTGACAGATAGTGGGCGTGGTTTGTGGCCACGCGCGCCTGGAAGCCTATAAATACCTGAGCTCTGTTTCAGACCTGCAACTCACTGTCTGCGCGCTCGAGGAGAGATCTTTACCCAGCAGACCTCACTGAAGAGACCTCGGATCTTTACTGGACCATCACTGATATAAACCATTGTTTGGAGCACTCGTGTAATGAAAATCCTTGGAGAGACTGAGACCATTAAAATGGACAGAAAGGTAAATATTTATTTCTGTGCATGAATCTAATCTCAAAACTCTAACATTGCAGCCTGGCATAAGCTTGTAAACCCCGACCTGTCCACTGACACTAGTCTTAATGTTTTCTGCAGCTGTTGAAGCCTCAGGTAGAAAGACGGAGAAGAGAAAGAATGAATCGGAGTCTGGAGAACCTGAGAACTCTTCTTCTGCAAGGCCCTGAGCACAATGTAAGAACAGCATGCTTTTTCATCTCTCAACATAATAAGCTTGTACACTCTTAATAATAAAGCTTCCAACAAGGAGTTTTCACCGCAGTGCCATATAGAAGAACCATTTTCAGTAAACAGCTCTTAAAATAACCATTTTCCACTATAAATAACCTTTTGTGCACTGGAAAGATTCCACGAATGTTAAAGGTTCTTTATGGAACCATCAATATAGAACCTTTATTTGCCTATGATAAGAGTTCTCTAAGAGTTGGTCTAAATTCTCCTCGTTCATTTTCAGAGTCCTTCTCAAAGAAGACTAGAGAAAGCAGAGATCTTGGAATACACCGTCCTGTTTCTGCAAAACTCTGTCGCTCAGGCCAAGAAAGCCAAGGATGTGGAAGGAGGAGAGAAACACCAGTTCGTGGACGGCTTTTCTTCATGTCTTCAGAAAGCGGCCCGTTTCCTGTCGGATGAAGGTGATTCCCACGGACTGGAAGCTTCTGTCTCAGAGACGATGTGTCACCGTCTGTCTCGACCCTGCATGTCAACCAGCGTCAGAGTCCAGAAGTCCTCCAGAACGCAGGCTCCAGATTCACACGCACGGCAGCAGAACTCTGTTTGCAAACAAAGACTCCCATCCGCTTGCAGGAACATTGTGCCAGACTCTAACAGGTTTCCATCCAGAAGCACACACTCAAACACACAGCGTGCGACGGGCCGGCCCGACTCTCAGCAACAAGCAGCGGTCAGTCAGACGGTCTGGAGACCCTGGCCTTGAGAGAGATCGAGGCTGAGACATGGACTCAAAAATAGCGGGCTTGTGTAATAATCAGACATGGTTCATCTCTTCTAAAATAGGTTGCAGAGAGACATGTTTATTTCCAAAAAATCAAATGTTGTGTATTGATTTTATCATCTGACATCTCATTGGAAATGTAAAATGTGTAAATAGTGTATGATAAACATGGCAATATATTTTTTACACAGATTTTTTTCTTTTCTTTGCATGATCTGTACTGGGTGTATGATCATTTGTAATACATAACTGATGTATGTATTTATCTATTTTGCACATTTATTTATTCATGATGACATTCCATTTTATGCTCAGATTTATAGGTGTATATTTTGGAGATTGAAGCAAATACATTCCATCATTAAAAATTTTAAATGAATCAGTTGTTTTTTCTTCTAAATAATATTAATTGTTGATGTCATGAGCAACTTTAATGATCGCTGTCTGCACGCGCCGGACATAAAGTCCGCTTTGATCATCAAAGCCTTTGAAATGCGCGCGACCACATGTGTCGCGCGAGTGTGAATGTTTGAGGCGAATATCTGGCACACTTCCACAAGACTTCTGTTCACACACACCTCTGCTTCCTCTGCTCGTTTGTCTGCTCAGATAATGAAGAAACAGTGCGAAAGGGCGCCACGTGCCTTGGCACCTTGACGGAGACATCCGCATAAACAAAGATTTGCTATAGTAGCCTATTGACTTGCCGTATAAAGAGTGTGTGTGTGTGTGTGCGCAGTCTGGTCCACGACTTCGGATCATTTTTAACTCTAGTTATGGGCTACAGTTTGTCTCAAATCACAGATGTAGCAAATTGACTATTGTTGTGCGTTTTAAAAAATATGCACGAACACAGTCTATAATGAGAAGAACACTTCTTATGAGCAGCACGCGAAGAGAAATTGAGGATTAAAACTCTTCTTTACCGTTCTTGTGCTAGTTTATTCTACTAAACTGGTGTTTAAAAGCTGGGAAAGACTCCTAGACATCTGAGAGATGCTAATGACTGGACAAAAGGCTGAAGTGAACCTGGTTTAACACGTCTTGGGCTCAGGATTTTGTCTCGCAAGTGTGAAGCCCACACGACTCAACGACTGGCACGCGCATTTCCATCCGTTTGAACCAGAGAAGCGTGAATTTTTTTACACAATAAACCTTATTGTGGCCAGGGAATGAAGGTCCGATGTCTTTCCCACGCTTCACGCTTTTAGGTTGTTAGGGTTTTTTCCTTTCCTCCAGTCATTAAACAGTTCAAACGGCTGTTGCGCAATAAATACATAACGGCTTGTTTCCCAAAAATAAAATATATAAAACCCCGCTGCCCTTAATCTGCGATTCATTTGGAAAATGTTACAGTAACGGTTAAACGTTTGTAGTACTACATTTTTTTGTTGCTGCATGATCAAAAATACAGTAAAACAGTAATGTTGTGATTACAAATTATAGAAGTAGGCTATTTGAATGTAGCCTATAATTAAATGTTTTCTGATTTTTTAGCCTCATTAGTGTCTTCAGTGTCACATGATCCTTCAGAAATCATTCTAATGATGGTTTGAAACATTTATTATTATTACTATCAATGATGAAACAGTTTGATGAATAGAAAGTTGAAAAGCATTTATTTGTAATATAAATCTTTTGTAACATTTTAAATGTCTTTAATGTCAATTTTTTTCAATGTTCCATTTAATGCATCCTCATTGCTGAATAAAAGTTTTTTTTTAATCTTACTACCCCAAACTTTTGAATGGTTTTCCGGTTTCCAAAAAAAAAACATGAAGCAGCACAACTGTTTTCAACACTGATAATAATCAGAAATGTTTCGTGAGCGGCAAATCAGCATATTATAATTATTCAGCTTTACATCACATGAAGAAATTTTTTATTTTATTTTTTTTTATTTATTTGATCAAAAATAGAGTAAAAACTGAAAAAAATAGATATATTCTTACAATTTAAAATCAGTTTCCATTTGAATATTTTTTAAATAAAATATATATATTTGTTTCCATTTGTTTCCATAAATTATTCAACCCCCATTCCAAATCAGGTTTATTGGCAACTTTTACAAACTTTCAGCTGTTTGCAATGAACAAATCATACAAAATTGAAATAGTTCAACACAATAGTTCAACACAACATGTTTCAAGTGGTTTCCCCAAATTCAACTGAAAATTAATATTTTAATGACTTTTTCAGTCTCAAAATTATTCAACCCCTTCATGGCAAGCATCTTTGGTACTTAGTTGAAAACCCTTTTGCTGTTATGACCTTCTGCAAACGAGATGTATAATCAGACACCAGCTCCTAGCAGCGTTTCTGAGGAATCTTACAGTAGCTCATTCCTCATGAGCAATGGCCTCCAGTTCAGTAATATTCTTGGGTTTGCGTGCTGCAACCGCCTTCTTCAAATCCCACCAGAGATTTTCTATGGGGTTCAAGTCAGGTGATTGTGATGGTCACTGTAGAATCTTACATGACTTCTTCTGAAACCAAGCCTTGGTGGAATTTGAGGCATGCTTGGGATCATTGTTCAGTTGGAAGGTCCATTGACGCCCAAGCTTCAGGCAGAGTGTTCTTTGCAGCATATGTTTCATTCTTCCTTCTCCAGACAAAACTCTGATCCATAGGTCAGAAAAGTTCCAGTTTTGTTTCAGTGCTCCACAGAACAGAATCCCAAAACATCTGTGGCTTATTTTGACCACTTTTCTTGCACTTTTGGGTCAGTGGTGTACATTTTGGAGATCTGGCATCCGTTTAGTGCGCACCTTACTGTGCAGCTGAAACCCTCAGAGCCTGTTGCCAAGTCTTGCTGCAGGTCTTTTGCAGTCACTCAAGGAATTTTCTGAACCTGCCTTCTCAGAAATCTGGTTGCAGCCGTTGAAAGCGTCCATTTTCTGCCCCGTCCAGGTAGTGTAACCACTGTTCCTTTAACTGTGAACTATGGTGTCTCTAGGAACAGTAAGTGCCTTCGCTATCTTTTGTATCCTGTTCCTTGTTTATGAAGGGCGATGAAATCTGCTCTTATCATTTTGGACCATTCTTTTGACTTAGTGTTATGTCCCTTAGATTTTGTTATGTTTGGCTAGGGGTTAAAGAGAGTATAACATTAAAAAAAAGAGGTGTGTGTAACTCAATATGAAGGTCAGGGCAATAAAAGAAAAAGGATCAAATCAAAACTCTGCTCAAAAGTGTTTATTGTACAGTGCCAAAAGTGAAAAGATGAAGAGATAATACTTACAATATTTTCACAGACAATGAGAGAAAAACAAAACACAAATAACAATAGCAAAAACAAGGTGGGAAGGCGAGCTCGAGAGATGCCAAATAAAATAAATTAAAACACTGAGATAATTCAGCTAAACTAACTCTAAAAAAGACGGTTCTTTACACGTAGTAACTGTCAGGATACAGACCAGGAGACAGAGGTAAGTGAATCCAAACACAGTTTCACTTCAGATAAGTTGATGTCAAGCAATCACAGTTCAGTAATATAGTCTCTTCTCTTTCAGATGCGGTCGGCAGCAAGCTCGCTCAGATGAAACAAACTCGAAGGAACACAGGATCTCAGGCAGCATGGAATCTGACAGGATTTCTGAAGACGGCACAACAATGACATAGAGGTTAGTGTTTCAGGTATACATTACATCTTGATGCATCTGAGGCTAAGGAGACAACAGATTACGGTCTGTTCCTGTTGGAGGCTTGACAATGAACTGGGGCAATGGTGAGTGTTTTATAGAGCTTGATGAGGTTACTGATTGGGAACAGGTGCGGGTGATTAGTAATCCGGAGAGTGAGTGCAGGTGTGCCAAAGAGGATCCTGGGTAATGTAGTGCAGAAACAGACGGTGAACGTGACAGTAACAGTTCTATTTAGAACCGTATCGTCCTGAAGAACCCTTTATATGCTGAAATGGTTCTTTGTTCAAGTTTAGGGTTCTTTATTCCCACCTTTTTTGTTTTTTAAATCTGTAACTCAAAGCCTCCTCATTACTGATGTTCTGGAGCTCAGCGGTACAGCTACAGTTACTACACATACTGTCAACATACTCTCAACAGGTAAATGGTTTCTTTCTTAAAATGTCTATAAATTATTAATTAATTATATAATTAAATTGTAACAATCATGTCTTTTTCTCTTTTTAGTTTAACAGAACATGTGAGTGTGAGCAGCTCTGTTCAGTTGAGGATACTCATCTTCTCTTCTCCACAGAGTAACAGAGATATGGAATTTATGATCCATATTGATTATTTTATTTTATTATGACTTTATGCCTAAACATACCCAGACACAAAAAAAACATTAAAGCTGTACCATGACTTTATATCACTTTTTCCTTTTAACATGGTAAAGGGCTCATTCTGTCTATTTTTGCTAATTTTGTGAACATAATTGTTTTTACATAATCAAATGTAAGAGACACAATGTAACTCTAAACTCAGTTGTGTATTTCAGATGCTGTCACGTATCATAACCTCATCGTCTGCAGAGAGAAACTGCACTCAGAGTACACACATTATGAAGGACGTAAAGACATCATAGGGGACTGTGAAGATATGTCACTGGAACTTGGTCTTCATTACATCTATATCATGTTCAATGTCAATTGTTATTTATGAATGTATTCAGCTATCAACTGTTGTTAGAGCGCTGTAATTTTTGCTTCAATCTGCCATGTCAATAAAAAATAAAAGTACCTAATTGACACAACATGCTGTTAAAAAATAAACAAATAAATAAAATAGAGGCAACAAGATATAAGACCAGGCAGAGAGAGGGCTAAAAAACAATATTAATAAATAATTTATATATATATATATAAAAAAAATATATATATATTAATGAAGATACTAATTAATGAAAAAATATAGTTGAAAATGTTATTTATAACAACATTAAGGTTCTATAGCACTTCCAAAGCATGGTTCTTTATGGAACCTCATAAAAAGGGTTCTATTTAGGGTTCTATCTGTAACAGTAACAACAAGCAAAAACCAGCAAAGTGAGCAAGAAAGCTGGGGACGTGGAAGAGATACGGGTATTTGAGGAAGGAGGCGTAATGTGATTTGCTGGGTGAACCGGGACATCATCACCCTTCATGAAGACTGACAGGCTGTGGATCCAATGAACACCTGAAACACACACACACCCAACAAAAGACTACACACTTATACCCATATGCAACACGCTTAATACATACAGCATACATAACACTTTGCCATATTTATTTCTAACTTGCAGTCAAACGTGACACTCAACAAACCTAGTGAGTTCATATATTTCATGTGTTCTAGCTCAAGCACACCTGGTGCAAATAATGAAGCCCTTGATTAGTGAGACAACACCTGATTTGCAGATTTGTGCTGTTGTGAGGGATTCTGTTCAGGGGATTGAATAGTTTTGAAACTGCAGAAGTCATTAAAAGTTGCATTTTCAGTTAAATTTGGGGAAACCACTTTACACATTTGTTGTGTTCAGCTATTTAAATTACTTTTGTTTGATTTGTTCTTTGTTTTTACTCTATTTTTGATCAAATAAATGTATACTTTAAAAAACTTATGGTCACACATATTTATGTTTTTCCTGGTCAGTTAGATCATTTAGATGTGATACAGTTAATGGCTAATAAGAAACAGATGTAAAACCACAGGTGAAAACTGTGCCTCCTAGTGGAATTACAAGAAAAACGACAATGCCTAGATATTCACAAATATCACCATCCTATCATCTTTTTTTCTTTTGCATGGTCTGTACTGTCATTTGTAATAACTGATGTGCATATTTATCTTTTCTGCACATTTATGACATTCACTTGTGCTTATGCTCAGATTTAGTTGTATATTTTGGAGATTGAAATACATTCCAGCCATTAAAATTTCCAAATGAATTAGTATTGTATTTTTCTCTTCATTCTATTTATGCAACCACTGCATGTCTTATCTATTAAACTGAACAAAGAACCCATAAGAAATGTAGGCCTGGCCTTCATCATTTATGCTTTTTGGCTAAGTAAGCACTCCTGGCATGTTGAACCTTTTGGTCTCAAGAGTAATAGCATAAATCAGTTTAAATACTGTATATGGGACGTCCTCATAGCTTTTGTAAATCTGGGACATTTTCCAAGTAGACGATAACAAAAGTTGTAATATTGTAAACGGTTAAGGATTTATGTTTAACTTAAGGCTTGAATAGGAGTCAACAGTTTACAGTAGCCTTTTAAGTCTTTATTAAAGATCCACAATGACTGAAATATAAACCATGTAGCAAAATGCACAACACTGAGTTTGTGTACACTAACAGACAAGATAGATGTGTTGTGAAACAATTGCAACAATTTATTTTTTACTCTTCATTCACAGTTATGGGGGCACAAATATGCAATATACATTGCTTTTACAAGACTAATATCTACAATAAAAATTAAATAAAAAGCCAGATTGAGTGGTTTCTTCTGCTTGTCTAAAAGATTAATTCCAAAGCATCAAAATGTTTATGACCAAAATAACAATGACGTTGACAAACCATTGTAAGCTTACCGACAACTGAAGGTCCTGCACTTTACATTCATAATCTAACCACAATACCACAGCTCTTAAGAAAATGTGGCATGTTGAGAATGACATCTTAAAAGCATTTTAATGATAGAACTTTGAGATTTAATAAAGAATCAACTTAAATTGCAACTACATTTGTTCAAAGTATGGCAGGGACATTAAGACTATACATGAAAACCCTCAAACTCAAGTTACTGCAAAAATTACATTCACCCCACAGAATACTGGCATTTAACAGAGCTAAAGGGATGTTCACCAAAGATGGTAATTTACTCATGTTCTAAACCTGTATGAGTCTCATCTGTTGAACACATATTTTGAAGAACGTTTGTAAATCAAACCGTTGACTGGAGCCATTGACTCCCATAGCAGGAAAAAAAAAAAAAAAAAGTTTGATTACCAACATTCAAAATATCTTGTGTTCAACAGATGAAACTCATACAGGTTTGGAACAACTTCAGAGCAAGTAAAAAAATAAAAAAAACATTTTAGGTGAACCATCCCTTTAACTGCACACTGAAAAAAATTTGGAGTAGAATTTACTTGAAAAAAGCTAGGCAACTTTTTCCACTCAGAAAATGCTAGTAAATTTACAAAGATTTGCCAAGTAAAAACCTAAACATTTATCAGTAGCTTTAATTAGAAATCTTTAAGTTAAATTTACTTGGAATATGGAATTAAGTAAACTTTACTTAACCTAGTTAAGTGAAAGTAACAAAGAAAATAAGTAATTTTAACTTGGCTAATAAAAGGCTGATTAATATTGATTTAGTTGAAAATTCTTTTGCTTTACATTTCACTCAAACAATAATATTGAATTTACAGTAAAGCACATACTATAAATGACTGGTATAATTCAATATAAAGCCTTTACTTAGATTATCTAAGTAATTTATACTACATCATGTCAGATGTTATGCATCATGTGAACGCAAAGACCTCAATACTTTGTAGACAATACACAATGACGGTAACATTTGATGGATCATTTGTGTTTGAAAGTGTCATTTTGAGCAGAAAATTTACTAGAAATGTCACAAAATGGCAAGTTACTAATCCTGACAACAAAAGCAATGATAAGTGTACAGCTGGAAACCAGTGAAAAATGAACCTCATTAATTATTCAAGGTCCAGTGCATGATGGGAACCCCAGTATCAGAAAAGTTGAGTCATTTTTACTCAATTTTATTAAGTAAAGAGTTGATATTTACGCTTTCATTTCTACTCGCTTGAATTAAGTAGGCCTACTGATATGGAATTTACTTAGTTTTTTTAATTCTTGCCTGACTAAACTTTTTCACGTAAATTATTGTTTTTTTTTTCAGTAGTATTTACTTCACCAAAAAATCTTTACAGTGCAAATAAATGGACATACAGTCACTGAAAATGAATGAATCCCAATACACATTATGTAGTAAAAATAAATTATTGTTTATTGAAAATATCAGTTATCAAATACAGAAAATATAAGGCTGGTAGGTCTAAATTACAGCAGATATAAACATGGCAGAAATTAGGTTTGTGTGCTAAGAAACTTCTAAACTACTACTAACATTAATTCAAAAGTATTATAAAGACAATTTTCAACGTCTATATACAGCAGATGCCATTTATCCCGTAGATATACTAAAGAGCAACTAATATAATGCCTGTGCAAACACAAACCAAAGACTCCTGGAACTTTAGTAACAGTTAGCTTGACTTCAGTAGATCCCGAACACTGGCGCCACGAGGAGAAGCACAAGCCTGTGAAGAACAAGAGCTTACAATTAGAAGTTACAGGAGAATATGTTCTAACATCTTGAAGAAAACTAGCATTAAAGCGAAAGCGTGTTCCAGTGATTGAGGATAGAACCAGCCGATGGGAAACATGCTGGTACCGAAGACATTGCACTGGGTCTAGTCTCCCTCCATACATACACACTAGAGTATTACAGACCGCGAGCATGCCAAGAATGGAGGTTTGACATACAGAAGAACCGTCATAAAACTATAATCTCGGATACTACTCGTCAAGAAAACATTAAAAATAATCAACTCGTATCATGATTTCACATACCATTGAACACACTTCCAGAGAGCTGCAGCAGACAGAGAGACAGAAACATGGCCTCGTGCTTTTTTATACCAGCTGAGTGTGTGTCGTCATCTCGGCGTAGAAAGGAAACATCCAATCATCGGACGCCTCGAGTGGAAAACGTCACAAGCTAATAACGCCGTCGTCCTATAGGGGGCGCGTGCGCTTTTAAGTAAAGATTGTAATAATAAATTTATTCGTCAACTCTCTCAATCTAGAAATCTATGTACTCCAAAAGGAAAATTCTTTTGGAATTCTATAATAGATAACATTCAGTGGAAGAAAACATGATTTCTACCATTTAAATATTGTATACCCAAAAATGAGAGAAGTGCATTTTAAACTTTTGCACAAATAGGCTACCCTTGTAATGCACTTTTGTCCAAATACTGTGATTTAGCTGAGGTATGCACCTTCTATAATAATGAAGTTGAAGACATCTGTCATTTGTTTTTTTCTTGTAATGTTTCTTCAATTTTCTGGAATGATTTAAGCTCTTATTGTTTTTCTAAAGTTAATATGATCAGTAATCTATGCATAAAGGATGTAATTTCTCTTTTTGAAAACCCAAACAAATCTTTAGAATCTACTGTTAACTTCCTTATCCTTGTGGCAAAATTTTACTTTCACAAGCAAAGGTTTCTTAAGAAAATCCCTACTTTTAATGATTTCCTTTGTGAAGTAAAATATTTAATCAAATCTCTATAAACAATTGATAATAGAAAATGTACGTCTTTTCTGAAAAAATATGATGAGATCTTTCATGTACCATGATTTATGTCTCTGCTGTTTTATTTTTATTATTATTTTTATTTTATTAAGTTTTTTTATTTCCTTTTTGTGTCTTATGATTGTGCAAAATTGACTTCATTTGTTTAATATATGCTTTTTTGGAAATGTTCTATATTTCTAAGAAAGGTATGTTTGCACTATTGTAAAACATTTCTTGAATAAAAAATAAATAAATAAATAAATAAATATGGGGGCGCGTGACGTTTGCACTCAAATTTGTATGTCTCAAATTAAGTTACATTTTTTAAAATAATATTTCAGTTATTCTCGCCACACATTTTTTTTTTTCCTTTGGAATAACTGTAATATTCTTCATAAGAGGAAATCCTTGTTTCTTGGAAACTGGTTCAGTAATGGAGTAATGTTATAGTGAACCAGATGTTTGACAATGATGGTAATTTATTTACCTATTATTTTATTTAAATATAACAATTTCCAGTATCTAGGAAAGAATTGAATCTCTTTGGAAATGTGTATGCTTTTCAGAAACAATAATAGCGGCTCAATGATTTCTGTTGGTCCCCCAAGACCAGAATCCACTGTGATTGCTTCTATTTGTCACAAGTCCAAAATTAGAAAATTATTGTAAATTATTACAAAATTAGGTCTTTAGGTCTTTATTTTTTAACCTTATTACCTCTTTTCCATCCATCATATCTTATAGGAACAACAGGTTTGATGATATTAAGTTGTCGTTTATCTGGTCACTCCCTCAGAAATGTTTCTAAACAAATAAAATCAAAGAAATATCTTATAAAATTATTTACAGATTTTATCCTGTCAAACTTTATTTTTTTGCAGAAATGTAGAAGTAACACTGATCCATCCTGCTCTTTCTGTGAAGTTTCCTCTGAAACTGTAGGCCGTTTGTTTTGGGAGTGTCCTTTTTCTGGAATAATGTTAATGCCTTGATTGTCCAAAATGTGTTCTGTGATTTTTTTTCCTTATCTTAAAGACACTTTCTTTTGGGGTTTTATATTAATGACAAGAATCTAAACAAAGTAGGTTTTTGTATTAACATCCTTTTATTTATTGGAAAGTTTTATATCCATAAATGTAAATAAGAGTAAACCCCGCTTTGACATCTTCAAACAAGAACTGAAGTTGTACTTAAATACAATTTCAACGTCTGTAAATAAGAAAGCTATAAAACATCTAGAATTTGTACCATGTTTAATATTCTTTCATAATATGCTTTTTTTTTTTTCTATTGGCAAATCATTTTCAATAGATAAATAAGGCTTCTTTATATAATTTTTCTTGTTAACTATTGAACTATAACTTGTTTACTGTCTGAAAGTTTGTCTGTTTTTTTTAATATCTTTCACTTGTTAAAAATTGCAATACAAAATCAGTTAGCCTACAAAAACAAATTCAATATTTTTAAATTTCCACATTTTTAAATATATTTCAAATTGTTTAAGTGTTAAATGTCCTAATTTTTAATGGTATTCGTTTATATTATTATTATTATTATTTCTACTACTACTACTACTACTGTTATTATTTCATTATGTCATGTTTTTTTTTATTATGCACTAGTATTATGAAATTATATAGGCCTCAGATTTTGTTTGTGAGGGAGACCAGATTTCACGACACCGTATCCTTGTTGTACTGCAAACACACAAGGGTATTTAAAGGTATAATGTTTGAATTTACTATTAGAACTAAACAATTATTAGTGATATACTAATAAATAATGAAATTTTATTTAATCGTATTAGATGGTTGAAGACGTCAAACATCTAATACGATTAAATAAAATTTCATTATGCAGTAAATACAAAGGACTGTCCACCCTGAGCAGCGTAGAAAACATATATATATACATGTATACATAGATATATATATATATATGCGTAGAAAAAAGCAGAAAAATGTAACGGGTATCACGTGACAACGCAGGCGCAGTGGGTCTAAATAACCTTTGTTCGATTTCGGCCTGCACGTTGTCAATTCCATGATCAAATAAAGTTTCTCAGTGTTTTTTTTTTTAATTATTATTATTTTAGTTTTAATATTATTCAGACAGCGGATGAAATATTGAAGCCAAACCTATCTATACCCCCAAAATAATTCTGATAAACTCCACGTGCACGACACATTCGAACTGACTGGACGGACGCGCGCGGAGGGCAAAGTTCACACGGAGGCAAGATGGCGGCTTCCTGTGACAGGTATTGTATTGCTCTGGCAGGGTAATAGGATTATGTGTAAATAAAATCAAAGACGCAGCTATTTGAAATGCTCCTTTTATTTTTCAAGTGATTTGAATACTTAAATCGCTTTACAGTCTTTGTGAGTTATTCCTCACTATGTCTAAAATCTTTCCTTACAAAAGACTAACGTTACTGTTGTGGTACCATGGTACAGTGATGAATCGTCGTTTTATCTACAGTAAAGGGTTTGTCTGATTTTAATATTTAAAGCGTTAGCAACAGTGTCCGCACAGGTTACTGTTTTTTTATCCTTTGTGAACTCATGGTATTGTCTTTCAGTTTGTTGCTGATTCTGCTGTTGTGTCTGAGCGCTCAGGCTGTGGATCGCAGCAACTTTAAAACATGCGACCAGAGCTCCTTCTGCAAGTGAGTATGATGAGTCCACTGAATAAAAGATGAATATGCGGGATGGATTAGCATGAAACAGATGTTTTCTGAAAAGATTTGTGCGGTGTGTTCATGTGATGCGTGTTACTTTTCTAAGCGCTGCTCAGGATGGACCAATCACAGTGGTTTGTTTGTGACGAAAAAATCGTCTAGGACCTTTTCATATGCTGTTATATTTGTTGCCAATCTTTGAAATTAATACACGTGGATAGTCTAACTTTTTAATTTGCATATCTCAATTTTAATAGAAAAACAATGTCACACAATAGAAGATTTCACTCACTGAGCCAGCATGCGCCCCCTGCAGGAAGACTTATTAATGAAACTGAACATCATTGCTTCCACACAATTATGAAATTTGATACAAAGGAGTTCTATAATATCTGGTGTAAGCTATCCTTTATAGGGGTTCAAAATTATGGAAGCTTGTTTCCACCACAGAATAAAACATTTTAAAAGTTAATTGTGACTTTTTGTCTCACAATTGCGAGTTTACATCTCGTAATTCTGACTTTTTTTTTTTTTTTGAATTACGTGATATAAAGTTGCAATTGCGTGTTATAAAGTCAGAATTGCGAGATATAAACACTTTTCTTGCAATTCTGACTTTTTTTCTCTCGCAATTCTCACTTTTTTTCTCGCAATTCTGACCTTTTCTCGCAATTCTGACTTTAAAACGTGCAATTGCGAGTTTATATTTCGCAATTCTGACATCTTTTCTCAGAATTGTGAGATATAAACTCGCACTTGCGAGTTATAAAGTCCAATTCTAAGGAAAAGAAGACTGACAACAACAAAACGCATGTCTCGGATTTGATCTGCTCTCTAACATTTTTTTGAAAAACCACAAACTAAACCAGTGCAGAAAGATTCTCTGGAGTCTGAATGTCAATAGTTATAGGAAAGGGTCTCAATTACCAAAAGGTTTGAAGTGGCCGGGGCTACTTTTACTTAAACAGCTATTACTCTTGAACGTAATGAGATATTTTCACCCAGCTTGGTACACCTATGTTGGGCTCTATCTGTGGTCACATGGAAAAGGACGCTGCGACTGGCCTCTCGGTGGCGCTATAAAAAACAAAAATATGGCTATAGCTACGCTACAGTCGGTCCAATCGACTTTAAAACTGCCATACGTTGTCTTTGACAGAGGTATCATGATTGGCTCTGAGGATATTCGCCTATAAACACGGCAGCCATCGGCCAATGAAGTTAGCTATGGCGGAAAATGGCTGTTTTTGTTTTGCATAGAAATTTGATTTACGTAGAACTTCACGAAATTAGGTGAGCACATGCGACATGATTCTAAAGAAGCACGCAAACTTTTATGAAGATCAGGGCATATAATTGTTAAAAAGCTTTAAAAATCATAAATTTCCTTGGTAAATTTCCTGTATTGGCTGTAAATTATCTTTTCCATCTCTGATCTAGATGGTTACAGGCTTGCCTTACTAAATATAACCTATTACGCATGTGCTTAAAGGCCTTAAAGCACTTGAACCCCGTTAATTGCTGCTTGCAGCTTTATTTTCAATGGTAGTTGCTTGGCGCATGACTCCCATGAAAGAGCATAATATACAGCAGTCGATGTGGAGTCAGTCCCCTGAGGAAACAATGACATCTCTAATTGAAAATATTACTGCCAAAGCCTTTTCATCAGATACAATGTTTTGCCTTCGCCTCATCTTGAATGTGGACACAATGTGGATGAGATGTCACATGTCTGATGTTTTCTCTGTGTGTATGTTTGTAGGCGTCAGAGGGAGCTTAAGCCTGGCCAGTCTCCGTACAGAGCTCTGCTGGACACGCTGGAGCTGAGCGACTCCAGAATCACCCTGCAGCTCATCAATGACAACAACAAGGTCACGAAATATACCAAAGCAGAGTTGTTAACCGAGAACTTCATCTCAAAGTTGGTTGTTTGGGTTAAAGGGTAACTCTCTCTCGCCAAAATGCAACCTAGGGTCTTTTTTGTTAAAGGTACAATATGTAAGAATTTTGCATTCAAATATCCCATAATCTCAAGGCCAGTGTTATAGATTTGGTTAAGTTGATTACTTACAATATCCCAAATGTTTCCAACTATTTTTAAATCGTGAGAAAATTGCGATTTTAACCAAGGAAACGGGGCGTTAGAGCAGGGGGGAGCTGGGAGTCGCCGGTCAGTTGCGTCATATCCGCAATACCCTCTGTTTCCGCTCGTACTGCGTGGAGTCCTGGACAAATGCGGAAGTTGTAGTTGTAGTGTCTATCAAGCAACACACGTTAGCTTGTTTCTTGCAGTCGTTATGGAACACAATTATTCTTTACCGATTGCAGCTGGTTCTGTCGACAAA
This sequence comes from Squalius cephalus, assembly GCF_949319135.1. Classification (NCBI taxonomy): domain Eukaryota; kingdom Metazoa; phylum Chordata; class Actinopteri; order Cypriniformes; family Leuciscidae; genus Squalius; species Squalius cephalus. The sequence continues at coordinate 4,660,944 of NC_137126.1, read as the reverse complement.
GCATGCTTAATTTTATATTTTCCAAATGTAGCATTCGGTAATAGTTATGTTTATGTAAGGGAAGTATTATTGCTTTAGATTTGTGTTTAGTTTAATGACATTGTTTATCACGTCTGGTGTTTATGGCCATGTAAATAAATATAGCATGTGTTATACATAAAGATTAATCAGTATTTTGGCAAATGATGTGGGTATGTTCGAATGTACTTTTACAACAATTGTTTAGAACACGTAAAACTGCACAGCGTTATCACAACAATTGATACCTTACTTTTCTTGCGGTTAATTCATTTTAATGAAATAAAAGTGTGATGAGGTTCAAGAGTCAGGAAGGAAGAAGACAGGGGTCGGCGTGACTGGGACTCGTACTTTATTAAAATAAAGCAAAACAAACAAAAGTCGTGCACAACGCGCATTCACCGTGGCAACCGCGACGCACAAAACAGTTCAAAAATGAGAGTTCGAATCCACCGGTTTTCTTTCTCTGCGTCCAATTTTCTCTTCAGTCTCTCTCTCGTTCCAGCGCAGCTTATAAGCGCTCTCTCCACGCGGATCACAGCAATAAGACACAGGTGTTCGTCATTTGCACTTGACCTACTTGCGTCTCGCTCGTCTCTTCTCTCTCCCATTACAGACCGCGCTGAACCACGCCCTCCTCGCCACAAAAAGCATGTCATTATAAAAATAGAACTTTACCTCATCCATGAACATGATTTTTCGATTCCCGTCTGACTGATTTACATCCACGGTGGAGTTTAAAATGACAGTTCTCATCATTCCACGCTCCTTCACATCGTCATCAAGCCACGCCGTTGTTGTTGTTTGGAATGTAGCGCCCTCTAGCGGCAACAATTCTTGCATATTGTACCTTTAATCTACCCGAGGCGAACTTTCGTTTAAAGCATAATTAGAATGGAAACGCCAGTTTTAAGTTTGACCTTATTTTCGTTTTCAGTCAAATTGCCTTTTGAATGGGAGTGCTTGGGGCACTACTATGATAGCATCAAAAATCTTTATTTTTAAAACACTAAGAAGGCTCGACACAACATGAAACTGTGCTGGAAGTCTCACCAGGGGCTCTACACATGAACTCCAGCATTGAGAACATTGTTTGTGTACGCAGAGTTTACTAAAAATGAAAGATTTTGAACAACTCACAGTAGCTGTGTGCCCACCGGCATTTTGACAGTCAAAAGTAGTCGATCTCCGAATGCAACGTAACAGGGAGGAGAGTAAAGATGGAAAGCTCCTAAAGCTTAGTTCCATATAAATTCACGGATAATTTGTTGTTTTGTCGTTAGTGAAAATCAATATTGACTTTGTATTTGAAAAAGGATGCTCATATAAGAAGCAATACTAAAATTCAGAGTCAGTTCATTCACATTCGGAGATCGACTATTTTTGACTGTCAAAATTGTTCAAAATCTTTCTTTTTAGTAAACTCTGTGTACACAAACGAACTCTGTGTTCACCTCGGATAGATTAACAAAAAGACCCTAGGTTGGATTTTGGCGAGAGTTCTCCTTTAAAGTCTATATTGACCGTTCTTATTTTTTGATAGAATATTGCAGTGTGTTGTAAATTATTTAGTGATGCATATCATTTCTTTCTTTTTTTAAATGCGTGTGCCCTCGTAATCTTTAATCAAAGACATCGAAGTCTCCTGTCCTTGGAGTGATGTGCGAGGGCGGGACAATAATCACTCCAACAGCCTGTCACTCACATGACATCGCAGAAATAGAAAATGCTCCAATAATTTTATGATGGACAAAATCCTGCCCTACATGTTTTTCCCGTTGGAGAAGCCATTTCACAGATAGACGTTACGATGTGGAAGAAAACATCCGGAAAATGTCATGGCATTTGTAAGATGTAGAACTTTGGGTGGGGAATTTTAGGCACTTCACAATCCGATCTGATTCGATTTAATCTTTTTAAGGATTCCCCTAAATTAAAAGCTGCTCAGTGGAGTTTAATTGTGAACAAACTAATTTACATGTTTACATTCATTCTCAAGGTCTTAAAAATATGTGGAAGGCTTTTCTTTCCCCATCAATGGGAATTGATCGATATTGTATGATATGGAAAACAATTTGTGATAATATTTTTGGCCGTATCGCCCAGCCCTGTGTTGTGCTCCATACTAAGTGTGAGAGAACTGAGACTGTTGTGTTTGTTTGTAGGTTCGCTTGTTGCTTGAGCTGTACAGACTGCAGGGGAACATGACTCGGGTGAAGATTAATGAACTCAAACCACTTAAGCCCCGTTACGAGGTTCCAGATGTGCTCATCTCTGATCCCCTTACTGAACCGTAAGTCTACTCACGCCATCAGAGCGGCTTTTACTGTGTGTACATTAGTGTTTCTCAATGAGGGCGCTCGGAGGTCATCGGGGTGTTTAAGTGGTTTACATCGACACAAATTGACAAATTGACAATTTTTTACATACATTTTGAAAGCCTGATTACAAAAAGTCTCACCATTAAAAGCTACGGCTCAAGCACACAATTATAATGCTTTTATAATGAAATTATAATGACAATTATAATGAAATTTATATTTTGGTGTATAGGCCTATTATTATTACCATTAAATCGCTTACATATAATTTAAAAAGCAATATGTAAGTGATTTAATGGTAATAATAATAGGCCTATACACCAAAATATAAATTATAAATAAAAATAAATAATAGTATAGTACTATTTAAAAGTTTGGGGTTGGTAACATTTTTAAAAATGTTTTTGAAAGAAGTCTCTGCTCACCAAAGCTGCATTTATTTGATTTAAAAAATACAGTAAAAACAGTAATATTGTCAAATATTATTACAATTTAAAATAACTTTTTTCTATTTTAATATTTTAAAATTAATAAATCTATTCCTGTGATTAAAGCTGAATTTTCAGCATCATTACTCCAGTCTTCAGTGTCACATGATCCTTCAGAAATCATTTGAATATGCTGATTTGATGCTCAAGAAACATTTATGATTATCAATATTTTTGTGGAGACTGTGATGCATTTGATGAATAGAAAGTTCAAAAGAACAGCATTTAAAATGTAATTCTTTTATAAATGTCTTTACAGTCACTTGAATCAATTTAATGCATCCTTGTTTGAATAGAAATATTAATTTCTTTTTTTTTTAATTACCCTAAACTTTTGAATTGTTGTGCATCACTGTTCACACAAAAAATATGAAGCAGCGCAACTGTTTTTAATAAGAAATGTTTCTTGAACAGCAAATCAGCATATTAGAAGGATCTATTTCATGTTTTAAACTATATTCAGATAGAAAACAGTTGTTCTCGGCCACTAAAAGCGTCTTGTGTTTCCTAGTGTGTTTATTATATGACTAGAAAAGGATCCATTTTGTATTTTATAATTTGGGTCAGTTTTCCCCCATTATATGAATTCTCATCACTGAGCGGTGTTGTTCTAGTCCTGATTAACAGCTGAATGTCTTGTGTCCGTCTTCAGGCTGTCAGTGGTGTCTCAGGATGAGAATAGTCTGGTGTTGTGTCTGGGTGGGAACGAGCGGCGGCTCATCGTAAGCGCTCAGCCGTTTCGCCTGGACATCGTTGAGGGTCCTCAAGTGCTCGTGTCACTGAACTCCCGGGGCCTGCTGGCCTTCGAGCACCTACGAGCACGCAAGGACACGTGAGTACAGATACACAAATCGGACAGAAAGGGCGTCTCACTCAGGAAGTTAATTACAGATATTGACTCTTGTTAAAATGGACAATGCTGAACCAATAATACTTCATACTAAAAATATTTCACACTGCTTTCTTGGGCTGTATTTCTGATTAACTATATAATTTTTCTCTTTCTTTCCTCCTTTTGTATTGATAAGTCCTTACTCTCATAGGTGCATAGTTTTCACTTCAGGGCCCGTTCACACCAAGCAATATAACTGTAATAATAACTATATTAGCATCCACACCAACGCATGATATAGTTTCACCTAAATCACCTGAATGTTTAAATTGTCAAGATTTAAAACTTTCCTGAGTGTATTTAACACTGGCCATCGGGCAGTCATGTTTATAGTTATAGCAGTCTTCCTTGGTGTCAACGGGCATTTAACCGTGACAGAACAATACGGCACAGCAGCAACACAGTTTTTACATGAATTAAATATAAATATGTCAAATTAGTATAAGGGCAATCTCAGAAAAACTTGTCAATAATTGTATTGGTCAAATTTCACCCCAAAATCAGGGTAAACTAAGATTTTATTTACACAAATTAAGATTTTTTTGTTTTTTTACATCTTGACATAATTTTCATGACAATTAGGATTTTTAAAACAAACCATATTGTCCAGACAGGTTTACAGTAATGTTTTTTTTTGTTATTGAGAATATAGGGAGAATAATGAGCTTAATTTATCATCCATTAATACTTATTAAAAGCATTATTTTCCTGAGGTGCACCAGGGCCTGGTTGCAACGATTTCCTTAATTACCACTTAAGGCTGGAATACAAATGCTAAGATTTGCCGCAGTTTGGACAAATCACAGTGTATGATGGGAGTAGAAGCTCTTTTTTTTTTTTTTCAGAGATTTTCTTTCATGTAGTCTGTAATATGGCTGTTTGTGAATGTAAAAGGTCTGCAAAGTTTCAAAGAGCAAAGTACAGATAAATGGACTTATTGTCTCCTAAAAGAAAAGTAATTTAACAAATTTACATAATGCCAACAAATTTGCATAATGCCAGTCTATGCTCTTCATTGGTTGCCCGCAAATTCGCGGTTCTTTTCGCTGTGTATCAAGTGTTGAGGAAGATCTGGAGATGAATATTTAGATATGGAAATGGACATTCAGTTTCTGACACGTGCTGTAAGCAGTCGACCAATCACAATAGACTTGGCAGTCTGACCAATCAGAGCAGAGCAGGCTCTCGGAAAGGCGGGGTTTAGAGACCGAATGCTTAATTGAACCGTTTCAGACACTGACTGTGAGAAAAGTAGGGATGCTGTAATGTATATTATGAGAAAATGAAAGTGTTTTTTGACGTTTTACGCATATAAACCTATTGTAGGAGACCTCCGAAACACAATTAGGAGTCTTTAAAATAGCATAATATGGGCACTTTAAACATGTTTGATAATTTGAGCTGATTTTAGAACATTTTGTTTTTATTTGTCCTGCATCTCCTAACAACGAGGTGTGTGTTTCTGTGTTCAGAATGACTCTGGTAGTGTGTGATCCTGAGTGATTTAGTGTGATACCCAGTTTTTCTAAGTGTATGATGTTCATATTTTAAAAGTCATGGAGTGTATTCCAGCCTTTAGTTACAAGTATTTTTTGGATGGATAGGGAAAATTCTGTCATTTACTCACCCTCATATCCATACAGACTCTTATGGCTTATTTCTTAATAAAGAAATATGATTTATTTATAAATTTTCTTTATTTTGAAAAATATAATTTTTTTGAATAAATTTTTTTGTCCATACAATAAAAGTGTCTGACTGACTTTGTATGGACAAAAACTGTTGAAACATTGTGTTCTGCGGAAGAAAGAAGTCCTTCGGGCCTGGAACGACACAAGGTTGAGTAAATGTTTTTGGGGTGAACTATCCTTGTAAGGGGTTTCCTGCTCCTGGCATGCAATGAAAATAATATTTCTATAGCCTTTTCTTTGTTCACTGTTTTTAAGATCTGAGGGTTAAGATCTCTCACAACTTCTCCACACGCTCTGCTTTGATTCTTGCTGTTGCTTCTCGTTTCATTTCTGTCTTTCTCTCGCTACACACTAACTCTTATTGAAGCGGGACTGCAGTTTAGACCAATAGAGCACAACAATGATCGTCCACTTTTTCAGTGACCTTACTTCTGGTTTTCCCATTCATTTTCTTCATGGGAATTTGCAAAAAGAGTTCAATAAAGTATTGAGCCAAATCAAATTCTGTGATCAACAACCACTGATGTGAATTAAACAGCAATGACAATAAGGTGTGGAATTGCTAAATAGAAGCCGTCATTGATGTATAATTATAAAGAATACAGTATAAATGCATGGGAACATTTTGAAAATGGCTGTAAAAATGTATTCCAACAACCTTGGATCCATGGTAGGTTTGTCTTGAAAGATTTATACATTATTAACAAAACTCATAATGGAATTTTTTTAACCATACTGGTGCAGTCCATATGGTCACTGTTTGGGTTGGTATTGTACTGTGGTGTTTTATGATCGTGATCTTATCTAATTTTTTTTCACAGCAAAATTGACATTAAAATGACACATTAATTTGAAAAATTGGGTTCTGGGATTTGTATCTTTTTAGATAAAACCTGATCATTTTAAATGTGTCAGATGTTTCATTCAGATATACGTTTGTAAATGTTTTTACTGAAATTCTCATCACATTCTATTTTCCTTCCCCTCTTTTTCTCAACTTTCCTCTCTTCTGTCACGCTCAGCAGTATCTCTCATAAAATAAGTAGCACAGTTGGTAGCATGTGGGACTCGCTCAAGAGCATTTTCTCTAGGTAACATCCATTTGTCCAGTTCTTGACTGTAAAAATCGTAGATTTACTTCATAGTTTATTTACTTCATTAAACATATTGTTTGATTAACATTTATCAATGTTTTTTTATTTTTATTTTATATGAATGCACCGATATGAAAATTTTGGTCGATACTGATAACCGATAATTCTTTATATTTGAAAGCCGATTACCGATATATTTCGCGAGCCTGATTACAAAAACAAAAATCTCACCATTAAAAGCCATGTCCCAACCACACAATTATAATGTTCTCATTATATTTTTATATAGTCTATATGACAGACTTGTGTTGCATTTGACTGTATTTTCCTTTTTGAAGCAATTCAGAAGTGTTTCAGCTGAAGGAATTATTTATCGGCTTTAATATATCGGCCAAATTTTCTTATCGGCCCGATAACAGTAACATTATATATTATCATATATCGGCCAATACCGATATGGTGGCCGATATATCACGCATCCCTATTTACTTTTTTAATCAACAGTAGTGTAAATATCTGTAGTTCCCCAAATTAACCATGCTTGTACACTTTAATCAAATAGTACGCTATTTGCTTTTGATTTAGTATTAAAAAAGGTGTGTGTTCTAGATTGAAATCGTAATTGTGCTACCTAAAATAGTCTTATCTTTAGTGTACCAGTCATGCTTATTTGGTATAATGGCCATTCATTTTGTAGACTTTTCATCTACAAGCATAAACTGCTGGGTTCAAAATGTACTTTTTGTCACACCTGTCAGTTGTTGGTGGATCATAAAAATTAACTTTTAAACATTTACTTACCATGGAAATGTATTTGGTTAAACAAAAAAAAGTTTAAATTTAATATGTCTTTTGCATTTTTTTGCATTTTAAATGTTTTATTTATTTACCAAAGTCAATTTTTATTTGCTTCTGACAAAAGTTAATCTCAAACCTTATATATAACATAATTTTTATCACGTTATTTATGTTTCTCACATAAACACCACTACATGCATCTCAACAAAAACATTTCCTCCTTTGTTATAATGGATGAAAAAAATGTTTTGTGAAGAAATTGGTTATTAATTTTTCTTGAAGATTTAAAGATGCACTATATAATGCCAAAATATAATTTTTAATTAGGCAGTTTCTGTTTACATTGTGCAAATCAGCCAACCCTCTTTTTCACTAGCCTCTTTCACACAGTAAAATGACCAGAATGACTTTACTGGTAAATACACTTATATGCTGTTCACACAAGCAATGGTGTTTCTGGCTTTTTACAATTAAGATTTTATGCACACATCAGCACCAAAATATAGCTAAATCAGAAATGAACTTCTCATACTGATAACTTGCCAAAACCAATTTGGTCCTGTTCGCACATGATCTCTTAACCGTAAAGGTACCGGTGATTTACCAGTAAAGACTGTATGTGTGAAAGGGGCTACTCACTCCTCCCACCATTGCTCAGATAGTTTATTACAACCATTAGTAAATAGTGTTGTCACCTACACAATTACATTTTTCAGGTTGAACCAGATTGTTATTTGAAAAGTCAGGTTGACACATGCTCTGTTTAACATGCATTTAAAGGCTTAGTTCAACCAAAAATTAATATTCTGTCACTAATTACTCGCCCTCATGTCGTTCCAAACTCGTAAGACTTTTCTATGAATGTTTATATGTAAGGGTGAGTAATTAATGACATAATTTCCATTTTGGGTGAACTATCCCTTTAATAGCAATGACCAGTCAAACAAAAATGGTAAAACAAAAATCAACAAATGCTTGTTTTGTTGTGGAATCACCATATATTTGTGCTTATAAAAAAATCAAATTGCAAAGTGATATCAAGTACAGGTACTGCACTGGTCTGATTATCAATGAGTCGGATTGATGCATCTCTTATTCAATAACTTATTAAAGTTCACCCTCCTTTACAAGATTTACGTTTGTATAGTTGTACTAAGTATTCCTATTAAGAGAATCTGTGTCTACTTTCCAGTAAAAGTGAGTCGGAGGAAATGACAGGACAGGAGAGTGTGGAGAAGCAATCCGACGAGGTGTGTGTATGTGTGTTTCAATAACTGAACTGTTTAACATGCAGATGTATTAGACATAGATAATGTAAAGTGTGTTCATTTTTGAGTGTTGAGACCTGCATTAAAGGATTTGTTCACTCCAGAAAAAAAAATCCTGATAATTTACTTAATTTACTTGTTCATGTCTTTCTTCAGTCGAAAAGAAAATACGGTATTTGAGGAAAACATTCCAGGATTTTTCTCCATATAGTGACTTCAATGGGGTCCAGTGGTTTGAAGGTCCAAATGTCAGTTTCAGTGCAGCTTCAAAGTCTCGACACGATCCAGCCGAGGAATAAGAGTCTTATCTAGACAAACCATCGCTCATTTTCTAAAAAAAAATATAATGTGTATATATACTTTAATCACAAATGCTCGTCTTGCACTAGCTCTGTGATGCTCCACACATTACGTAATCACATTGAAAGATCACGCGTGTTCTGGTTAAAGGTAGGGTAGGGCGAAAAGCTCCATCTTATTTTCTCCTCCAACTTCAAAATCGTCTGACATCACTGTTTTACATGGTTTTTTTTTTCTTGTTTTTTGTTGTTGTTGTAAATAACGTTTGATTAGTCTTTGCACGTTCGCTTTGTAAACACTAGGTCTGTACTTCCGCCTACGTCACGAATGACCTTTCAATGTGATTACGTAATGTGTGGCACAAGACGAGCATTTGTGATTAAAAAGTATATATATTATGTATTTTTAGAAAATGAGCGATGGTTTGGCTAGATAAGACTCTTATTCCTCGGCTGGATCGTGTCGAGACTTTGAAGCTGCACTGAAACTGATATTTGGACCTTCAAACCACTGGACCCCATTGAAGTCGCTATATGGAGAAAAATCCTTGAATGTTTTCCTCAAAAACCTTATTTTCTTTTCGACTGAAGAAAGAAATACATGAACATCTTGGATGACGTGGGGGTGAGTGAATTATCAGGAAATTTTTATTCTGGAGTGAACTAATCCTTAAAGAGACTCCTTATATTAGTGTTAAAATATAAACCTAGCTGTTTTAACGGTTGTTTTTTTCTTCATTTCTTTTCTTCATTTAGGATGGACAGATCAAAGAAGAAGAGGATAAACCGGGCATGTGGGAGGAAACGTTTAAATCTCATAGTGATTCAAAGCCCAATGGTACATTGAAATCTGGTTAAATCTTTCCCATTTTATTCTATAACATGATCAGAAGAATATCGGTGAGATAAACACAGTCAAGTTTGTTTGTTTAAACTTTTTTTATCTCCATTTGAATTCAGGTCCATCATCTATTAGTTTAGATTTTTCTCTGCCTGGTGTGGAACACGTCTATGGCATTCCCGAACACGCCGACACGCTCAAACTGAAAAACACAGAGTGAGTTACGATATGCAGGACACACAAGCAGCTCAACCAGCAAAGGAGGGTTTTAATGTGGATTCACACATAGGTTGAATTTTGTTGCTGGTCCAGGGTGATTATTACTGGTTTTGCGCATAGCCACACTGTTCACCAGCCAAATCTAGCTGTTCAGGCTGACTGATAAATGAAGTTATGCTGGTTAAGCTTGTAAAGAAACCTGATGTGAACAATACGAGTCTAGTTGAACAAACTTTGAGATTCAGAGTTGGTTTAAAACCAGACAAATCCAGCCTGGTCGTTTAATTCACTTCTCAGGAGAGAGTCGGCACAATTCCCTTCTCTGCTGAAAATAATGGTATCGTCATGAAAAATGTCATCGCTGCGTCCAAAATTGTGTACTGTCTGTGTCAATACATTTGAATATTAATTCACTTTGCGACTGTTAAAACAGTATGTGCCATACAGTATGTATATGGGTAGTATGAATGAAATTCGGGAGTACTACATCCGCCACGTTGTTACTGTCACGTGACCTACCAGCATCAGTTGTGTATATTCATAAATCCTCTCCTATGGCATCATGGGATAGTAAAGTGTCTATCAAATGCGCATTTCAGAATCTCACCGGAAGTTGTAGGTCATCCGAGGACTTTCCGTCTACTGTTTTTCGAATACTATATACTAGGGAATTATTTGATTTGGATGCAATGCATGGATTTTTAAATTGCAATAGATTTTATTTTTTTTAATGCAAGTGAATCAACTGAATTTATTAATTTATATAACTAATTTCCAAGGCAGGACAAAACACTGCTGATGCCATGAAAGTTTGAGAAGGCAGCTGAAATAAAATATCTGACTATATTAATGCATGTGAATCAATTGAATTTATTAATTTATATAGATTCTCAAATAGTTTAAAAGCAATTTTAAAAGATTTTAAGTCCCCCTGTAGTCATCATTTTATCCCTTAAAACTCACCTTTGATCGCCAAAATGACATTTAAACGTCTTTTGGTTTGTCTAAGCATATTAAAAACACCACATAGACAAATAAACAACATTTAAAAGCTTGATTTTCACCACGGGGGACTTTAAAAGTTCTAAATATATTCATTTAAAAGTGGAATATTGTCAAACTAGATTTGCTTATGTGTAAAGCATTACTGATATAATGTATGTAATTCACGTAAAACTATATAATAAATAATAAGCAGCAAAATCTGGATAATCTATGCTTGCTTTTATTGTGAACTAATTTATTTTGGAGCAAGAGAGATACAAAGTAAGTGACTTATGTCAGCTAATTGGTCCAGTTGTGGCTTGCCCTGAATTAAACCTGCTCTGGAGTCGGTTAGCGTTGTAGTGTAAGAATATTGAAAATGAAGAACCATTTGAAACATTGTGACAACATTAATTTTCAGCACTAAACCAGTGACAATAGTGTTTCATTGGCCCATTGTTGTGGGTTTTTTTTTTTTTTTTCTTAGTGGGTCAGACCCGTATCGGCTGTACAACTTGGATGTTTTTCAGTATGAGCTACACAACCCAATGGCCCTTTACGGGGCAGTTCCCGTCCTCATATCTCATAACACTGAGCGCACCATGGGCATCTTCTGGCTCAATGCAGCAGAGACATGGGTGGACATCAGCTCAAATACTGCAGGAAAGGTAGGAGTGTGAGAAACTGAACCTTGTCAACCAAAAGCATTCGCAAATAAAGAACCATAATGTTCAAATTAGGGAAGCACAATATATCAGAGAGCGTTACAGGATTTTCTGATTTGAACATTAGTTTGGTGTAAAAAGCAGATTTTCTGTCAGTGCATTACGTAGTTCAAATGTTTTAGCACCGTTCCCTTAAATGTGTGTCTATTTTTCAGACACTGTTTGGAAAAATGCTTGACTTCGTACAAGTTTCTAGTGAAGCTCCTCAGACGGATGTACGCTGGATATCTGAGAGCGGTATCATCGATGTCTTTATCATGTTGGGACCAAAACCTACCGATGTCTTCACTCAGTACGCCTCGCTGACAGGTACAAAAACACACGGTGAAAGGAAGCACCACCGCACATTTCACTTCATTCTGAGTCAGCGCTAAACATGAAAATAACATATTTCATGCTAGTTTTGTCGTTGTTTACACGCCCTAATATTTTTCATAACTATGAAATTTTTAAGAGATTTCCACATCAAATCTCATTCATGCTTTTTCTTATTCATTTCATTTAGGAGACTAAAAAATAGGGATTCTCCAAAATGAAAATTCAGTTCACTAAAATTACATATTCAAACAGAATTTATCATGAATATTGATAAATGTATATATATTTGTCTTGGATTGTGCTGTCATCATGTATAATTTAAAGAAGAAGAAGAAAAAAAAAAAGAGAAGCCGGGAAAATTAACCCCCAAAAAAGGGGTAAATCTAGTAATAAAATGTTTGCTTATTTACTTATTAATGAGAAGTTATTAATCAGATATAATATGGGTTTTAGATGAGAAAATTAAGTTGGCCTTTTTTTTTTTTGGTATTAAATTTCACAGGATTTGAACAGATCCACGAATGCAAAAATCATATGCAGATTTTGAATGCATTATGAGTCGTATCATGTCCTTTTATCTTTGTTTTTAAGGCATTTTGAATGCTTTTCATTCCTCCTAAACGTAACATTCTCTTCCTTAGGGACTCAGTCATTTCCTCCTCTCTCAACGCTGGCGTACCATCAGTGCCGCTGGAACTATAATGATCAGGAGGATGTAAAGGCTGTTGATCAGGGCTTTGATGAGCACGACATCCCGTATGACTTTATTTGGCTGGACATTGAGCATGCAGATGGAAAGCGCTACTTCACCTGGGACCCCAGCAAGTTCCCCCAACCTAAAGACATGCTGCAGGGCTTGATGGACAAAAAACGCAAGGTGTGACAAATTATGCCCTGCATAATACAGTTAAAATAAAAAACGGTCAAGAATAGATTTTTTTTTTTGTACTTTTTTTTTTGAAAGAAGTCTCTTCTGCTTGCCAATGAAATATGAAAATGTGTAGATTTATATATTTTTATTTTTTATATATATATATTAGTGCTGGGCAATGATTAATCGCGTCCAAAATAAAAGTTTGTTTAAATAAATAAATAAATAAATAAATATATATATATATATATAAAATAATATACACATGCATGTATATTTTTAAGAAATATTTGCATGTATATACTGTAAATATATTTACATAATTTATATTATATATAAATAACACATTTTTCTTAAATATATACATGCATGTGTGTGTGTTTATATATACAAAATAATTATATACAGTACATGCATATATATTATGTAAACACAAACTTTTATTTTGGATTAATCACGATTAATCGTTGCCCAGCACATATAAAATGTATTTGCCTTTTGATATATATTTGATGATATATATCTCAATATAGTATTTTATTGAAAAGTCCTAAACCTCTGCAATGTTTTCACCATCCAATCAACAACCACATATAAAGATAAAAGACTTTCCCTACAAAATTATTATTATTTTTATTTATTTATTTTTATTGAAAAGTTGCAAGACATGGGAAAAAAATGCAAGTAATGCAAAAGCACTTTATTTGATCATTGCGTTTTCCAAAGTGTACTAAAATCATCCAGATATTTAGGAAAATCATCCTGATATTTAATGTTGCTTATTTTGAATTATATCGGCAGCAAAATCATTGTGTGTATATTAGGGCTGCACATGAATCATTCTAGATTGATTGGGGTGATTTTGCAGTGCATCTGCATTGAAAATTAATAAACAAATTACAAGCATAGATGAATAAAATAGAACAAAGGTACAAATGAAATGAGTAGTGTTTTGTTTTTCAGGTAAATCTAATTGTATTCAGGTACAAATGGACACATCGTGATATCGATGCTAAAACGATACATCATGGATCCCTAGTGTATATACATATATTATTACCCAGATCAAACTGAAATAGCTGTTGTTGCCCTTGCTTTAACAAAAGTCATGTGACATTTTGTCTTCTCAGCTGGTGGCCATCGTAGATCCTCACATTAGGGTGGACAGTGGCTACAAGATTCACAATGAGATTCGCTCGAAGAGCTTTTACGTCAAGAACAAAGATGGAGGAGACTATGAAGGCTGGTGCTGGCCAGGTTTGTAGCTACTTGTCCAGCTGTCTGTTAAAATCAAGCTCTTCAGAGTGCTGAAACACACTTTCTTTTTCTCTCTGCTGAAGGGAATTCTGGCTATCCTGACTTCACGAACCCTGAGATGAGAGCCTGGTGGGCCAGCATGTTTGCCTATGACCAGTATGAGGTAAAGAGTTTCTGAACAGCGGATACCCCTGACTGTTTATTAGATTCTCTCTTACTATTAAAGTCCCCCTGTGGTGTGAAAATCAAGTTTTTAATGTTGTTTATATTTCTATGTGGTGTTTTTAATTTGCTTCAAGACAAACCATGTGTAAATTCATAAGTCGACACCATTGCTGAGTATTTTCTCCTTAAAACTGCAGTGAACCAAAGACATTTTAAAACACTGTTCGCTGGTGATTCTGACGTCAAACTACCTTGTAACCAATCAGATCTGAGTTGGTGTGAGTGGAGGCGGGGCTCATTTGCATATTCATAGAACCGCGTATACTAAATGAGGCAAGAATGTAGAGTTACATTCAAGCTATTTTAAGGCATAAAGGATTTTTTTTTTTTTCAAGGCAAAAAAACATTTAAATATGTAATTTCGCTGATCAGAGATGAGTTTAAAGGTATAAAATTGTCTACAGGGGGACTTTAAAATGTTGAGATTGATAACTAGTATTGTGAGTTTGTTAAATCCCAATTGCCTTTGTCCAGGGATCCATGGAGAACCAGTACATCTGGAATGACATGAACGAGCCGTCGGTGTTTAATGGGCCTGAGGTGACCATGCACAAAGATGCTCTTCATGGTGTCTGGGAGCACAGAGATGTTCACAACCTTTATGGCCTCTATGTGGTGAGAGACCAGTGTTTTTTATTTTTTTGCTCCATTTTTCTATAGGCACATAAAGGCCCTGATATACTCACTGTAAAGTTCTATTTTATTCTTCGCTTGGGGTAAAAAGTTAGAAATACTTTTGGGGCGGTACACTGTTAGCAAACATCCCGACGCCTCCCACACTGTTGAGAGCATTAATTAGATGAATATGTAAATATGTGCTGCGCGCGCTTTCCTCTCAATAACAAAATAAGCACACAGCAAAAATAACAGCGGTTAAGAAAGCATCTGATCATAGTGATGTGGATGTCTGCATCAGCTCTCCCGTCACGTAACGTAGTATTTATTTATATTGCACAATAGATTTGTTTAGTCAAGCAGCTTTACAGTATTAAACATGTAAACATGTCGGTGTCGCTTTCAATTAAAATTACAACTAACTTTTCTACTATAAAGCAACTTTCCAGTGTGTTCATGTTTTAACTTGCGTCTGACCTCGACTGACTGAACAGAAGAAATTAACCAATGAAGATTTACACATCAAAGAAGGCGGAGCCTCAGAGCCACACCTACCTATTACATCATCACCACTAAGTCCAAAGGTTCTTTTGCAGAAAGTTTGCTTTGGCAAGCTGTCTTGAACTCCTGAAAAGAACTTCGTTTTGGACTGATTTTGTCACTGTTTGTTCTTCTATTTTATATATATATATATATATATATATATATATATATATATATATATATATATATATATATATAAAAAAAAGGGGTACAGATTTAAGGTACTGATTTGATTAGAATATCATAATATGAAATACTGTTTGATTGGAAAAAGCCAACAAATCTGCAAAGATGTGTAGAACAGGCATAAGATGGTGTTTTATTCTTGTGTTTGGAAATTTTCACTACCAGGCTCATGTAATGAGTAATAATGTAATAAGTTGGATATTTTGTCACATGACATCTTGCCCTGCTATCAGTGTAACAGGTTGCTCTGACCTGATGTTTCTTGGAGAGAAGTCCCTCCCTATAGTTTTTCACATGCAAAAAGCTGTCAAGTCAACCATAACTTCTGTTACATGGTGGTTTGCTCAGCAGAATACTAATAATGAAACATGAAATCAAAAAACAAGGTTAAAACAAGTGTAAGATATTAACTTAATGACATAAAGAAATATTTAGTTGGTTTTGGACTCGACTCAGACTCGGCCCCTTTTGGAATCAGACTTTACTCGGACTCGACAAAGGTGGAGTTAAATCCAACATTTATATAAAAAATATATAAAAATAATTGGTCTTCTAAGAAATCATATGAATAAAACGTTAAAAGGAGACATTCCCTGTATTAAAAGATGCCATGGCGTAAGATGACAACCCGTGACATTCAACTCGACATGAATCTGCAGCGGTCAGATGGTACAAGTCGGAGCTTGTTGTAACAAGTTGTAATTAACAGTTCTAGGAGGACGTGAACGCACCCGAAAGGCATGTGTGATAGAGTGAAGGAAAATGAAGAGCCAAAAAAGACAGTTGTTGTGTTGAAAAATGGTTCTTTCTTTCTCTCAACAATACATCTGTATTCCCAGCAAAAGGCGACTGCAGACGGCCTGATCCAGCGCTCAGGAGGAGTGGAGAGGCCTTTCGTTCTGACCCGAGCATTTTTTGCAGGATCTCAGCGTTACGGTGAGAAATGACTTCACTTCTGACGCGATCCTCACGTGCTCCTAACGAAGTGTTTGGTGATGACTTCCTCTTCCTCTGTGTGTGGCTCAGGTGCGGTGTGGACAGGAGATAACGCAGCTGAATGGGGTCATCTGAAGATCTCCATCCCTATGTGCTTGAGTCTGGGCTTAGTGGGCATCTCTTTCTGTGGAGGTGAGCAGTTACTCTAGTGACCTGTCTACACTGATGCAAATGAGAAGTGACGCACAGTGCTTGCAATGGGTAAACAAAACTGCACACATATTTAGATAACGGCCGCCAAAAGTTAACTTGTTAATATCTCTCGTTAATTATCTGTTTCTCTGCCAGTGACAGAATTTTCTGGCAATCCATGTTTTCACTGTTATATGGTTGCGGGTGCTATTACGCGTCTCCTGAAAGAGTTCAGAGTTTCTGGATCCAAAAAAACAAGTGAAGATGAATAAAAAAATATTCTGGGGGCCATGAGAATTTTGTGAACATGATTAAAAATGCTGACAAATAAAATGAGAACCGGCGAGGAAAGAGTTGAATAATTAACGTAAAAAAAAATATTGCTCAGCATAAAATTTCTTAAATTAATTTTTACAATTTTTCACTCAAATTGTTTTGCAGTACAAATGCAAATACATTTGTTTTAAATTAGAAAAATTTAAACAATGTTTTTTGCCTGTTTTTTTTAAGATTTCTTTGAATAGAACGGTTTTTGAACCGCATTTATTTGAAATAGATCTGTTTTATAAATCATTTTAAAGCATCATTGTTGATTTTAAAAGTTTTTTTTTTTTTTTTTCTTAAGCCTAAACTATTGAGTGGTAGTATATCATGGTTTCCACAAAAATGTGAAGCAGCACAACTGTTTTCAACATTGATTATAATCAGAAATGTTCTTTTAAGCATCAAATCATCATATTAGAATGATTTCTGAAGGATCGTGTGACACTGAAGACTGGAAGAATGATGTGGAAAATTCAGCTTTACATCACAGGATTTAATATATTCAAATACAAAAAAACAGCTGTTTTGATAATTTCACAATATTTAAATTTTTACTGTATTTTTGATCAAATAAATGCAGCCTTAGTGAGCAGAAGAGACTCTTAAAGACATTAACATTTTTTTAACTATTCTAAACTTTTGACCGGTAGTGTACATTACATTTGCGTTACATTTATAAAGCAGCACTTTAAGGTTACCGGCAGGAAATCATTGCAAATCATTAAAGTAAAGTTGAAATAAAGTCTCACATGCTGTACCTTTGTCTTTCTGTTCCACAGCCGACGTTGGCGGTTTCTTCAAACATCCCAGCACTGAGCTTTTGGTGCGATGGTATCAGGCAGGAGCTTACCAGCCGTTTTTCCGTGCACATGCTCACATAGACACTCCCCGCAGGGAACCCTGGCTGTTCGGCCCAGAGAACACCGGCCTCATCCGGGAGGCGGTACGCCAGCGATACGCTCTCCTGCCCTACTGGTACCAGCTTTTCTACAACGCTCACCACACCGGACAGCCTGTTATGAGGTGAGTCGGAAACAGTGACACTCAGGGGTGAAAATGCCCACCAAATTCCAGATAAGGTGGCAAAAATGCCCTTCACAATTAAACTAAACATATTACGCCTCTTGCGTTTAAAGTAGGGCTGTCAAACGATTAATCGCGATTAATCGCATCCAAAATAAAAGTTTGTGTTTACATAATTTATGTCTGTGTACGGAGTATAATTATTTTCTATATATAAATACACACACATGCATATATATATTTAAGAAAATGTGTTGTTTATATATAAAATATTTATATATAATATAAATTATATATAATATAAATATATACACAGTATATACATGCAAATATTTCTTAAATATATACATGCATGTGTGCGTATTTATATATAGAAAATAATTATACACCGTACACACACATGTATTATGTAAAAACAAACTTTTATTTTGGATGCGATTAATCGCGATTAATCGTTTGACAGCCCTAGTTTAAAGCAGTGGTTCTCAAAGTGTGGGTTGCTGGAGATCAGCAGAAAACAGCCGTTGTGTGAATAGCAGTTGGCGCTCTGTCTTTATAAAGCGGCACTGAACACCAATTCCACTGAATCGTTCTTCTTCAGATCATTGACTTGTCACCGTCTGAACAAGCCTGACATAGAAGTTCCTGGCCATAGAAAAGCACCTCTTCAGTGGATTGTATCACAAGCTGCCATTGTGAATGCGGCAGATTTTTTTTTAAGTTTTAAAGGGGGCCGTGACCAAAACATTTTTACAACCCCTGGGTTAAAGGAATTGTTCTCCCAAAAATGAAAATCATCCCATAATTTACTCACCCTCAAACCATCCTAGGTGAATATGACTTTCTTTTAGCCGAACACAATGGGAGTTATATTAAAAGCACATCCATCCATCATAAAAGTAATCCATACGGCTCCAGGGGGTTAACGAAGGCCTTCTGAAGACGTGAAGTGAGAAAAATATCCACATTTAAAACTTTAAAACTAATCCAGCAATGGCCGTACATGTTTTGATCCGTACAGTCGAATATGACTCGACGTATGACGTAGCTCCTCTTCTCTTGGATCGAAATCCTAGGACATTTTTCTTTAAAACTTATTTAGACTTCTAATTCGTGACTGGTGTTTTGTTTTGCTCTATCCCCTGCGCATCTGCTTTTGTCAAATCTCACCTCACCTAAGCTTACGCATACGTCGGGGTCAGAGGTCACCCTTCCGCCGGAACTTGGCTCTCTTGGTAGAGCATGTACGGCTGTTGCATCAGATTTCTTTGACACATTTTTTTGCAGAGTTGTGCTTTTATCACACACATTTCTGCTGAGCTTATGAATGCAATGGCCAATCAGATTAGTCAACACTGAAAACACCAAATGTAGAATTAGGTTTTAAAAACAAACTGCAAGTTGCAAACAATGTTAAGGGATCATATCACTGATTGACTCAATCTTTTTCATAGACCTTTATGGGTAGAGTATCCTGGAGACGTAGCCACTTTCTCAATTGAGGATGAGTACTTGATTGGTGAGTTTTTAAACATGAATTATGATTATCCCAAATAACTGTTGTGGCAGAGAAGGCTAACACAGGTTTATTTCTTTTCATAGGGAAGGATTTACTGGTGCACCCCGTTACCGATGAGGGCGCAAGTGGTGTTACTGCCTTTCTGCCCGGGAAAGGCGAGGTAATGTATTTCTCAACAATGAGTGGCACACACTGAATGCATTTTGATTTTCTCTAAGGGTGTGTTCACACTTGGCATGTTTGGTTGGATTAAAACAAACCCTGGTTCGATTGCTCTGTTTGTGTGAATAAGTGTGTTTAGGTTCGATGTTAAATGGACCAGGACTAAATGGTTCGGGGTTTTTGTGGTCTGGACCAAGCGAACTGAACAAGTGTGAACACACCCTAAGTCTCTCTAAAGTCTCAAACACTTCCTCTGGGTTGCTCTTTAGGTCTGGTACGATGTTCACACTTTCCAGAAGCATGATGGGGATCAGAGCCTCTACATTCCTGTCACTATGAGCTCAGTAAGCCCTGACCTTTTCTGTTATTGACCCTTTCATTTGTTTGTAAAGCTTGCATAAATTAGGAGCCAAAACATTGTGTTCTTGTTTTTTTTTTGTTTTTTTTTACATTGCTCAATTAGGGTTGGTTCAGATCAGGGTTATTATAGTTAACTGAAACCATACAAAACATTGTTGTTGCTTTAAATAAAATAAACATCAACTAAAATAAAATATTTATTTCAGTTAGTTGCCAAGGCAACAATTTCATTTTCATTTAATTCAACTTAATGTTCTAAAATAACAAACTAAAATAAAAATTAATAAAAACTATATTGACATAAAAATTAAAATAAAATAAAATATATATATATTTAAACTACATAAAAATGACAACAACAAAAATTACTAACTTATAACTATAGTAGTATCTGAATGATACTAAATACACACTGGTTCAGATTATTTTTAGACATTTCCACGACAGGTCAAATGTATTTTTATATTCCAAACAGTTTTCCTATAGACTTTATTTCAGGGATAGTTTTCTATAATTGATTACTGCAACTATACTTTGTGTTTTGGTCTTTATCTAACAACTAAATCCTACCTTTCTGTCTGTTGCTTCTGCACTTCCGCTGTCTCTTGTTCCAGATCCCAGTTTTCCAGCGAGGAGGGTCCATTATCTGCAGGAAAGACCGTGTTAGGAGGTCTTCCTCCTGTATGGAGAATGATCCATACAGTCTCTATGTTGCTCTCAGTTCTCAGGTAATTCATCGTATCCTGGTTTGTATGTGAAGAAGCAGTGAAATCCAAACAGAATGTGATGGTATACATGGATATTGTTTTCATCTTTCAATCGGTTTACAGCTGGTATTAAGATGTGTTTTGGTGGATCGGATCACAAGTAGATGAGGGAGACACATGTCCTTTTACACCTGGTGTTTTAATCCGTCTCTTTTCTCCACTTTCAACCACTTCTGTCCTGATTTCTTCGAGGGGAAGGGTCCATGGGCGGGTAAATGTATGTTTTTTTTTCGTCTAATGGACAAAATAAGCTCTCACAATTTGCATATGAACACAATCTGAGACGACGGAAGAACATACGGAGAGCATCAGCTTTAGTTTCTGCTCTGACAGACGCAAGATCACGCTGAACACTGTGAGTGTGTGTTAGAAATCAGGAATGCTGAGAGAACATTGTGCTTGGTACGTTTTTCCTCTTCAAACCAAACTTGGGTCTCCAGCCGACAGTTTAAATCCCGTCTGGCTAGAGCTCTTCCCATAATGTTCACGCATTAGTTCAGTAGACGGAGAGTAGACGGTCTTCTGTGGCGGTTTGAACACATTCGATCACATCAGCGTTTACATTACGAAAGCAATCCGGTCGAATGTGTTTTCCACGACCTCTGGAAGTGTTCGAAAGTGGACAAGCTCAAAATGTTTTAGATCCCGTTTACACCAGTATTTAGTGTCGTCCACATGTGATCTGATCGACCATAACGCATCTTAACACCAGCTGTAAACGGTCCATCAGTGCTCCACGTTCACTGCGGTCTTCTGCTTCAGGGCTCTGCTGAAGGAGAGCTGTACATCGATGACTTCCACACCTTCAACTTTGAAACAGCAAAGCAGTTTGTCCACAGACATCTGTCTTTCTCTGCCAACATGTTGTCCTCCAGGTTAGTCTGCTGTCCTTTTCTTTAAGGCTGTGACACCAAACCGACATCAAAGAACTAGTGATGAAAGCCGACTGTGTTGTTGGCTTGTGTTGTGTGCGTCCGGGCCAAAAAAAAAAAAGCCGCGCTTGAACACACAGCACAGACTACAGCCAATGGAAAACTAGTATGTATGTATGCAAATAACGGTCTATATCAGCAGGTTTCAATGGTCTATATTTGTCATGTAAAATAGGAAACCCAAACTAGGACTGTGGATGTACAAACAGAAGCAGTGATTGCTTACCATTTTGAATATGAATCATGTTGATCATTTTCTTCACTCCAGACGGCCAACGTTATGAAAATATTCACGTATTGAAATGCTCAGGTAAGATGACAGAACAGCCAGAGTTCTCTCGCTCACTGACGGCGGAAAACAAACCGGTTAAACATGCTTAATTTGTCAAAATATCCACTATTGGGTCTGGCTTGTGCTTGTGCTGAAGAACTGGGCCGACTGTCGGCTTGGTGCGTCACAGCCTTCGCTGCGTTTCTTGCCGTTTAAGAAATGTATAAATAGAACTAAAAGTTATCTGTGGACATAAAACTGCATTCACGCATCACTGCCATGCTGTTTCTCATCTCTTGTGTTGTCAGAAATCTGTCCCCGGACTCCCAGTTTTCCACTGGCTCCTGGATAGAGAAGATTGTGATCATCGGAGGCAGTCAGCCGTCCTCTGTTACTCTGAGGAATGCAGGTCAGTGTCACTGTTGATAGTCTAATATATGACAGTGATATTGTTGCTTTTCGTATGATAAATTGCTCGTTTTGTTCTGCAAGTTGCCTTTTGCCATATCCTTTTGTTTTTAATATCCAGTGCCTTGCAATCAATAAAATGTATTTAAATGGCAATTTAAATGGCATACGTCATTTTGTAGAAGTTAGCCAACTTCAAAACATATGACTTTTTTTAAATACCGATTCACTACCGATAATGGTTCAGTCAACAATTATTAGCCACTGACAGCATTTAGAAACCAAGTATTTATATAGTCATACTTCTGTTATTTATGCATTTACTATATATATTACTTACTTACTTACTTTACTTACTTTACTTACTTACTTTACTTACTTTACTTACTTTACTTACTTTACTTACTTAATTTACTTAATTTACTTACTTACTTTACTTACTTAATTTACTTACTTACTTTACTTACTTACTTTACTTACTTTACTTACTTACTTTACTTACTTTACTTACTTACTTTACTTACTTACTTACTTTACTTACTTTACTTACTTAATTTACTTAATTTACTTACTTTACTTAATTTACTTAATTTACTTACTTACTTTACTTAATTTACTTAATTTACTTAATTTACTTACTTACTTTACTTACTTAATTTACTTACTTACTTTACTTACTTACTTTACTTACTTTACTTACTTACTTTACTTACTTTACTTACTTACTTTACTTACTTACTTACTTTACTTACTTTACTTACTTTACTTACTTTACTTACTTAATTTACTTAATTTACTTACTTTACTTAATTTACTTAATTTACTTACTTACTTTACTTAATTTACTTTACTTACTTTACTTACTTTACTTAATTTACTTACTTAATTTACTTACTTAATTTACTTAATTTACTTACTTTACTTACTTAATTTACTTAATTTACTTACTTTACTTAATTTACTTACTTACTTAATTTACTTACTTTACTTAATTTACTTACTTACTTTACTTACTTTACTTAATTTACTTACTTTACTTACTTTACTTACTTTACTTACTTTACTTACTTTACTTACTTAATTTACTTACTTACTTACTTTACTTACTTTACTTACTTACTTTACTTACTTAATTTACTTACTTTACTTACTTACTTACTTACTTACTTACTTGCTTACTTACTTGCTTACTTACTTGCTTGCTTACTTGCTTGCTTACTTACTTTT
Organism: Squalius cephalus; assembly: GCF_949319135.1. Lineage (NCBI taxonomy): Eukaryota > Metazoa > Chordata > Actinopteri > Cypriniformes > Leuciscidae > Squalius > Squalius cephalus. The sequence goes on along the minus strand of NC_137126.1, from coordinate 4,637,170 downwards.
TAAGGACATTTTGGTTCACTTTTGGTGCTGTTGTCCAAAGTAAATTTGGGTCCAGAAGTAAAACCAGTTAAGATTTTGCACAACATATGGAATGATTTTTTTGTTGTTGTTTTCAGATGGTACTGAGTCGACGTTAGAATTTGAGTTTGACTCTACACATGCAGTTTTGACTCTACGCAAGCCAGCGGTCAACGCGGCGGCAGATTGGACTGTGCTTCTGCGATAACACAAGGATGACACGCAAACATCAGAAGAAAGTACGGCACTTAATGTCACATGACCAGACACACGCATCACAAAATGAGACCAAACAGAGAATGGGATCATGCAGAGGGAAATTAAGGAATCAAATGTTTTTAAGATGATATTTGTATGTGTTGAGATCAATATGATTGCAAACAAATTTAGTTTGTTTGAATGAACAGGACCAGGAAATTAAGAGATGTTTGATTACACTCTCTTAAACTTTATTGTGTGATTTCAGGCTGAACTCTTTCAGTTAGATATGTCAATTAGCAATTTAATAATGGGTTGAATGTTTAAGGAATAACATAGAGGAGGTTGATTATTGTTTGTACAAATTAGAATTTTCTTTTTTCATCTCAGGTCATGAAGTATTTTGGCATCAAAAAATAAATTTTAACATCCAGAAATGCTGTTTGCACTAAGATATGGTATTGTGTTTTCATTTTTAAGTGTTCACTGGGCAGGTTAAATCTGTTCATTAGAGAAAGCAATAGCTTAAAATTCTGAATAGTAAAAAAAAGAAATCCTATTTTTGAGATGCAAGAACAAATTCTCTTTACAAAGTGTATAAATTAGGGAGGAAAGAAATATGACGTGTTTTTCTGAAACCGACCCTATTGGTTGGACTATTAATAAATCATTTGAAAAAAAAGACATGACCAAATTGAAAACCAAATGACCAAGTTTTTAGTTGGTAATATTTCAAAATGTATTAATATATCTTTGTTTCCTAGAGCACAAAAGCCATAAATGAAGTATTTAGTAGCAAGGTTTTGTTTTTAATATGGTAAGACTGAGTAATAGTTAGAAACGGGCCCCTGGAAGTGTCTGAGGCTTTTTTGCTGGTCTCTGAAATTGCCTGATTTGTTCAACATTGAGCAGGCTTAGGTTTTTATTTTGTTGTTGTTGTTGAAGGATTGAGACTGGTGTGAATTAATGAAAAACGGCTGAGAAAACAAAGGGCAAGGAAATGTGAACAGAAACAAAAATATCTTGTAATAAAAGTTGAAATAAACATCTCTGGCTCAGGAAGCAAAGACCCGATGAAATAAGCGTAATCTTTGTTTCAGAGAAAGAAAGTGTTCTTGTATGTACAAACAGTCCATACAGGATCTTGACCAAATGTTATTTCCAACAAGAGGCGCATCAGTTTTTGGTCAAGCTCTTGTGTTGATAATGCAAGAGTCCAGCACTCTGTAAAGTCTCCTCCAGCACATCCCAAACACTTTCAGTGAATTTAAGGAATCAGAGGAGCTGATTCATGTGTAAATGATTCTACATGCTCCTCACAACCATTCTTTCACTGTTTGAGCCTGATGAATCTTGACATCGTCATCCTGCAGAGGTGTAAAATACTTGAGTAATTTTACTTGATTACTGCACAAAGTATTATTTTTGAGGATTTTTACTTTTGCTTGAGTACAATTAAAAATCAATACTTACATTTTTTTAAGAAAAAAAAGTACTTATTACTCCTTAGTTTTATTTATAGTCAAAAAGTACTTATTTTTTGGAGTTCACTTCATTCTGTTTTCCCTTGCTATTACCAAACCAATTAAATTGCGCTGATGCCCAGTTTAAATGTTATTTATTCTACCAATGAGATTCGTTTTCACATTCCATGAAATTGGTCAGACATGTTCATTGGTCCTTTGGAAGTGACGTCATGTCGCATCTATTACCACAATGCACAGCACCTTGACCTGGAAATTAGAGAAATTATAACCGTCAATCAGTGGAAGAAAATGGAGGAAGAACGTGATTCAGCCGCGAACACAGTCCATAATCAGCCACAGGATCAAGAGCACCCCCGTGGCCGTACCTTAGCGAATTAGTTTCTTTTAGTGGTAAAAGCATGTTGCATACTGGCATTAGAAAGTAGTCTTATAGTTTGATAATTAATTCAAATTAAATACAAACAGTTCTAAAGCAGGATAAAACCTTGTATGTGGTTCATTCACTTCATGTTTTTAGAGATTAAAATCTTAAACAAGAATCTCTAGTTTTCATTCTTGCTGTTACTTTTACTTCTTTAATACTCAAGTACAATTATAATGTGGTACTTTTTTACTTGTACTCAAGTACGATTCTGGCCAGATACTTTTACTTTTAATTGAGTAAAATTTTCCCTCAGTACTTGTACTTTCACTTGAGTAACATTTTTGAGTACTTTTTACACCTATATGGTCATGGTTGTTTAAGAGATGAAAAGCGACACACTCCATCAATTAGGATTAGAAGAACTGTTGCCAAACATGCTAGAAACATCATAATCACAGCAATAATGATCCAGTCATTGACTCATAAGAACTTGCCTATTTAGATCCAAACAGCAACTTTTTTTTTTTTTTTTTTGGGCGGGGCAGTGAATACACACACACAGATTGAGGTACAAGACATTTATTTTCTGTGCTAAATAAAAGCATTTTATTCAGTGAAACGGGTCAGAGAGTCGCTTTATTCTTATGTAAATTTAATGAGAACATCCTATCCTAACATCGTGTTTTTATTGAGCGATCAGCTTGTTGAAATAATACATCTTTGTGTCTGTGAACAGTGTGTACAAGCTTGATGACTGCTGAAAATAAGTTGACAAAAAGAAAAGCTGAACATTTGTTTACAGATAATATATATATAGTTGAAATTGTTATTGCCTTTATTTTGGAGTGTAAAATGTTTAAAAATGAAATGTATACTTGGTTTTAATACATAGTGTAAAAATACAAAATAGAACTGTATGGTCTCTCTTTTTATTTTTAAATGGTCATTTAACCAAGAAAATTAAATGTAACCGTTATATAAATGTTCATTTGATATATATAAAAATATATATTTTAAAACACCACTGATGGTTTTAAAACACCACTGATGAACAATATCAAAATATTCAAGTCACTGAGAAAAATGAAAATCAGCACCACTATGATGTCAACAGCTTATGAATAGGCACTTAACGAGGGCTGAAGTGTTGTATCTGGTTCCCTCGACAAAAACCCAATGGGATTTTTCCATTGGCTTTTGGATTATTGCAGAAAATAAGATCTGTGACCAACAAAAGTGTATGATACTTACACATTTTGTCCATCATGATAATCTTCATAAATGACAATAACTTCTATTAATTTTGAAGCTTAAAAACAATCACCAGAAGTAAATGACAATGAACCACAGTCACATGACTTCAACCTCGTCACCATTAAGATTAATTCAGAAAGTGACAAGTGAGTAGATGAGTTTGATGGGATGATGTTTAATGTCTACAACCTGTCTAGTGCCATTTAGACACTTGTTAGCAACACAAATAAGGGCTTTAAAAAATCACAAGAGGGTATTACTGATGTATGTTATGTTGAAGAATAATATCCTGAGCTTATGTTAACCAAAAACCCACTAACTTCAGGACTTCAGGAACCAGTGCTAAAATACAAACAGGTTTCCAGGTTTTGGCCTGTAACTCCACCATCCCTTCAGCGCTCAGAGTGAGGAGGAGTCAGTCATGGCTCTCAGTAGCATCTCAAAGCTGAGGAAGGTCACAGCATTCACAGGGAACGCTCTGACGCTGTTCAGGAGAAGGCCTTTGAAGAGCACTCGCACGCCCTCTTCACACACACTCACAGTGATGCAGTGCAGAACGCCAGCGTACACTCGACCGCCACCTCCACACATCTGCAGGCGAGCCTTCACCACGTCCATGGGTGTAGCGCAGGCCCATGTGACCACACCAGCAACTCCACCAGCCAATAGCACTGCGTCCTTCCCTAAAGCACACGTGATGGTAATATTACTCAGTTTATCATGTTTGGGCTTCCTGATCTGCCTTTTGTAAGCCGTTTTAATAATTAAGCCAAATAGTTGTTCCAACCAGTCTTCACAATTCACAGAACAGAATAAACGTACAAATATAATATACTATATGTATATGAATATTCTAGAAATATAAATTAATATCTCATAAAATGTTTTATAGTAATAGTTATATTTCATAAATTAAAAACGCATTACAATAAGATTTCATTTGTTAACATTAGTTAACGGAATAACAATGAAAACATTTATTAATCTCAGTTAATGTTAATCTCAACATTTACTAATACATGATTAAAATCAAAAGTTGTATCTGTTAACATTAGTTAATGAACCTGAACTAACATGAACAGTTGTATTTTTGTTAATTGATGTTAACAAAGATTAATATGTACTGTGTTGTACTAATGTATTCCTCATTGTTAGTTAACATTAATATATATATCATGCATTAACTAACCTTAACTAACGGAACCTTATTGTGAAGTGTTACCCATAAATTAATATACCATAATTTACAAATATACTAACATAAATTATAATATTACATACATTCTATTAATATATTCTATAATATTATACTATATAACATATATTTTATTACATTGTATTAAACTTCCCAAAAGTTTAAAAGACTAAATAATTTGTATATTATTTTAATGTATATTATCTATATCTATCTCTCTCTCTATATATATACACACACATATATATATATATATATATATGTAATATACATATACTATTTAATATATAGAACATACAGCCATTAATAACAAAAATATGTATATAATATACTGTACGTATAATAATATACCAAACATATAAACTTAACCTAAAATAAATTATATTACATACATTATATATGTATATATATATTAATATACCATAAACATAAATTAATATTTGATTACATATGAATAAACTTCCCAAAATGTACATATATATATATATATATAGCCATTAATACAAACTTATGAATATACTAATATTATAATATAAATATACATTAATATATAGCACATACAGCCATTAATATCTAAAATATGAATATAATATACTGTATGCATATTAATATACTATAAATATAAATATTAGATTTGTTTATTTTTATAATACTTCATAAATATACCATAAATGTAAACTTGCAAATATAAAATACTAACGTATATTATAATATACATACAATATAATAATATATGTAATATACAGCCATAAAAATATAAACTTAATGTATGAATATTTCTTTCTTCATTAATTTCTTCATTCCCAATCACCTGGCTGCTTCCCTTCCTCAGTCATCATCCTGCAGATGAGCTCGTACGGCAGAAAGTAAAGTCCAAAACAAGGCACGTCTCGTAGGGCAAGAGCCCACACTCCTCTGAAAAGCCCTCTCACCCCGTCCTCTCTTAAGATCACAGCTATACAATGCATGGGGCCTCTGTATTTATTCCCACCTGGCCTGCCCTTCGTCTGGTTCTGCAGACGCACTTTGACCAGGTCTATCGGAGCTGTAACAAACAACTGTCGGAGGAGAGGATCAAAACAGCACAAATTAGTGACATGCAATTTGCTCTTTTTTGTTTTGGTGTTTTGCAGGCTTGATCCTCAGACATGCCTGTGCTAGACCTGAGAAGCATCCAGCAAGGAACACCGCTGTGAGCGGCGAGCGCTTGTTTTGGTCAGAGCCGCTGCGGTGGGACCGGGTCAGGTAATCCAGGGCATTACAGTAGGAACCAAAGGCCACAGCATTGCTAAGGGCAACAGAGAGGACAGGAAATGACATGCCCTTAAAAAATCCATGGAACTGGAGAATAAAGCAAAAAGAAGATCTGTCATTAAACTGATTAACTTTTTATAAACACAAAGGTAACTTATTAATTATTACTACCATACATGAGCCGGAGAGTTTATCCATACACAACCATTACCATTTTTTTTAAATATCTATTCTGCTCCCCAAGGCTGCATTTATTTGATCAAAAATACAGTAAACAGTAACATTATAACTGTCAGCAAACAAAAGAATACAGCACAAAGGTAACTTTTGTTGTAGATCTCAACAATGGACCTGAAGACCTTCAAAGCGGAGCCGGAGACCACCACATTGGAACAGACGAACTTAACCCCAGGCAGATCAGATTGGCAAGAGAACATTAGGAGTATTAGCTGGCTTAATGTCTGCCTTGAGATCGTCTGGAAGGGCAGCTGGCTTGAGACTCTTGGCTGAACTCTGGAGCAGACTCTTGGTCTGGGGGGAATTCTCGTATAGACTCAGGGGCTGGAGCTGACACTGGAGCGGACTCAGTGACTGGAGCAGACAATGGAGGGGCTGGAGCCGACACTGGAGCGGGCTCAGGGGCTGAATCCAGCACTGGAGCTGACTCAGGGACTGCAGCCGACACTGCAGCAGACTCAGGGACTGGAGTCGACACTGGAGGGGCTGGAGCCGACACTAAAGCTGACTCAGGGACTGGAGCCGACACTGGAGCTGACTCAGGGACTGGAGCAGACACTGAAGAGGCTGGAGCTGACACTGGAGCGGGCTCAGGGACTGGAGCCGACATTGGAGTGGGCTCAGGGACTGAAGCCGACACTGCAGCGCACTCAGGGACTGGAGTCGACCCTGGAACCGACACTGGAGCGGGCTCAGGGGCTGGAGCCGACACTGGAGCTAACTCAGGGCCTGGAGCCGACACTGCAGCGGACTCAGGGACTGGAGTCAACACTGGCGGGGCTGGAGCTGACTCAGGGACTGGAGCCGACACTGCAGCTGACTCAGGGATTGGAGCCGACACTGGAGCTGACTCAGGGACTGGAGCAGACACTGGGGGGGCTGGAGTCGACACTGTAGCAGGCTCAGGGACTGGAGCCGACACTGGAGCGGACTCAGGGACTGGAGTCGACAATGGAGGGACTGGAGCCAACACTGGAGCTGACTCAGGGACTGGAGCCGACACTGGAGCTGACTCAGGGACTGGAGCCGACACTGGAGCTGACTCAGGGACTGGAGCCGACACTGGAGCTGACTCAGGGACTGGAGCGGACACTGGAGGGGCTGGAGTCGACACTGTAGCAGGCTCAGGGACTGGAGCAGGGACTGGAGTCGACAATGGAGGGACTGGAGCCGACACTGGAGCTGACTCAGGGGCTGGAGCCGACACTGTAGCTGACTCAGGGGCTGGAACCGACACTGGAGCTGACTCAGGGACTAGAGCCGACACTTGAAGGGCTGGAGCCGACACTGGAGCGGGCTCAGGGGCTGGAGCCGACACTGGAGTGAACTCAGGGGCTAAAGCCGACACTGGAGCAGGCTCAGGGGCTGGAGCTGACACTGGAGCTGACTCAGGGGCTGGAGCCAACACTGGAGCTGACTCAGGGACTGGAGCCAACACTGGAGCGGGCTCAGGGGCCGGAGCCGACATTGGAGCTGACTCAGGGGCTGGAACCGACACTGGAGCGGGCTCAGGGGCTGGAGCCGACACTGGAGCTGACTCAGGGGCAGGAGCCGACACTGTAGCTGACTCAGGGACTGGAGCCGACACTGGAGCTAACTCAGGGACTAGAGCCGACACTGGAGGGACTGGAGTCGACACTGGAGCGGACTCAGGGACTGGAGCCAACAATGGAGTGGACTCAGGGGCTGGAGCCGACACTGGAGTGGACCATCTCGTCATAGTTAACCCTATCCTCCACATTCAATTTAATTTTCCTAGTTCATGTTAGTTAATAAATTAACAAATGGAGTCGACACTGTAGCAGGCTCAGGGACTGGAGCCGACACTGGAGCGGACTCAGGGACTGGAGTCGACAATGGAGGGACTGGAGCCGACACTGGAGCTGACTCAGGGACTGGAGCCGACACTGGAGCTGACTCAGGGACTGGAGCAGACACTGGAGGGGCTGGAGTCGACACTGTAGCAGGCTCAGGGACTGGAGCAGGGACTGGAGTCGACAATGGAGGGACTGGAGCCGACACTGGAGCTGACTCAGGGGCTGGAGCCGACACTGTAGCTGACTCAGGGGCTGGAACCGACACTGGAGCTGACTCAGGGACTAGAGCCGACACTTGAAGGGCTGGAGCCGACACTGGAGTGGACTCAGGGGCTAGAGCCGACACTGGAGCAGGCTCAGGGGCTGGAGCTGACACTGGAGCTGACTCAGGGGCTGGAGCCGACACTGGAGCTGACTCAGGGACTGGAGCCGACACTGGAGCGGGCTCAGGGGCTGGAGCCGACACTGGAGCTGACTCAGGGGCTGGAACCGACACTGGAGCGGGCTCAGGGGCTGGAGCCGACACTGGAGCTGACTCAGGGGCAGGAGCCGACACTGGAGCTAACTCAGGGACTGGAGCCGACACTGGAGCTAACTCAGGGACTAGAGCCGACACTGGAGGGACTGGAGTCGACACTGGAGCGGACTCAGGGACTGGAGCCAACAATGGAGTGGACTCAGGGGCTGGAGCCGACACTGGAGCTGACTCAGGGGCAGGAGCCGACACTGTAGCTGACTCAGGGACTGGAGCCGACACTGGAGCTAACTCAGGGACTAGAGCCGACACTGGAGGGACTGGAGTCGACACTGGAGCGGACTCAGGGACTGGAGCCAACAATGGAGTGGACTCAGGGGCTGGAGCCGACACTGGAGTGGACCATCTCGTCATAGTTAACCCTATCCTCCACATTCAATTTAATTTTCCTAGTTCATGTTAGTTAATAAATTAACAAATGTTAACAAATGAAACCTTATTGTAGTGTTACCTAGAAATCTTATTACATTATATCTAATCTTATTACTTATAACATTATAAATGCCTTTACTGTCACTTTTGATCAATGTAATGCTTCCTTGGATAAAAGCATTACATTATTTCAACAACAACACAGCATATTACTAACCAAACTTTTGAACAATTGTGTATGTAGCATAAAGAAGCATTAAAGTTCGTGTCAAACTTCAAACTTAATGTTCATGTACAGAATTATTATAGTGCTGATGAGTAATAACAATGAACATGATTTTGAGTTAATACATAATGTGAAACATGCAAACTAATGCAATACAGGTGAGAGCATAAGTTTGCACCCCCCTTGCAGAATCTGCACAATGTTTATCTTTTTTTTTTTTTTTTTTTTATTGCGAGATCATAAGGATCACAAAAATTGCATTTTGTGGTATTTTGTACTGCCCTGGTTTCACATAACAGATATTTACATATATGCCACAGGATAAAATAATACATGAAAGTACACATGTATGAAATATATACATGAAAGAATATTTTCTGTTCACAAATTTACATTCCCTTGGTTTTTACTATGGCGCGTAGCTTCCTATATTAATGTTTGCATGGTTTATGATAGTTATTCATGAGTTCCTTGTTTGTAGTGTTCTTCAGAAAAATCCTCCAGGCCCTGTACATTATTTGGTTTTCCAGCATCTTCTGACCATTTGAGCTTTTCCCAAATGCTCTTCCCAAATGCTGTTGAAATCCATGTTTTCACAATGAAGATAACTGAGGTATTCATACACAACTAAACATTTGCTGTGTCCGAAATGGCCCCCAAACCCTCATTCACTCTTCCTTACATCACTCCAATACTATAGTTGACTTGAAGAAGTGAATGAAAATGAGTGAATTTGGACACTGAGTGCACTGCCGCTTTTGCATTGTTTGTGCTTGCTGTTTAATAATCATTTGACTGGCAAACTGGCAGCTCCTGTAGAAAGATGAAAAGATTAATAGCTCTGTCATGGAAACTATGTATAAACCTTAATTTAATAATCAATTAAAAAGGAATTTATACTGTATGATATTACGCTGTAGCCACATTGGACCAGCGGTCTGGAAAATGGATGGATGGATGATTCAGCTGTGGCGCCATCTTCTGGTCAGAAGCAGGATTTAATTTGACAGGGCATTATGGGTATTCTCTTGCCACTGAGCGTACTTCGGTTATCCACTTGATATTGTGGTGCATTATCACACTGTGTTGCGTGTAATGGTAAATACTTAAAAGTAATGAGAAATACTTCTACGGGGGATTGCCATCTTGTCGTGGTGGAGAGACCTGTGTGGTCCTGTGATCCCAAGAGCAATGCCGTCTGCAGCTATGCTCCTGGTAGGGCCACCCATGGCAGGAAGGTCAAGGGTGAGGTCCCTGACAAAAAGCAATCCAACCAACCAAGACCTCAACGGTGGAACAGGCGAAGGATGATGGCTGGCCATAGGGGAGCATCACAACGGCTAGGAAGGCGGATGAAGGCTGCTGCAGAAAAGGGCCCCCAGTCGTCTTGGACTCCATACCACTGGATTCTGACCCAGATCTGTCAAGGACCGTGTGGTGGCTGTCTGTGAACCAGTCTCCCCACACTAAACAAAATCACGCACAGGCGCCCTCTTTGGGAAATCACCCAAACACCCCGGTTTAAGTACTATGGCGACCAAAAAGTGGCGACGGGGGCAGGATTGTGAGATCTGGAAAACCCTAGTCATAAACTGGCACATTAGGCGGTGAGTGCTAGTCTCAGTCTCTGGGCTCTTGGAACGAGGCAGAAAGAGCCCTTCGGCAGCTGCACCCATGACTGAGCAGCCCTCTTTAGGATCCACTCTGCTCACCCCACGTGGGGAAGGGGCTAGAAAAATTGCCCTAAAAATAGCCTGCCTCAAACCTCCAGACTGGATTACCAGAGGGATCACCATTCGCGGTCAGAAACACAAAACTATGAACTTTGGACAAATGAAGGACAAATGAAAAAGGAGAAGGGTGGCTACACTTTCTTCTGGAAATGAAAAGCTGCTGATGTGCCCAGGATCCATGGTGTTGGAATTGCCATTAGGAACCAGCTGATCAGTCACCTCTATGAACTTCCTGTGGGGATTATGTGATCGTCTCATGACCATCCGTCTGGTGCTTGCCAACAACCAGATAGCAACAGCTGTAAGCGGCTATGCCCCTACTTTCGACTCTGAAGAGGAAGCAAAAAAGACCTTCTATTCCTGCTTAGATAAGACTTTGTCGAGAATTCCCAGGGAAAATAAGATTATTCTCCTAGTAGACTTCAATGCCAGGGTTGGCTGGGATCAACACCTCTGGAAGGGCACTATAGGAAAGGAAGGCATCGGGAACATCAACTCTAATGGAGTTATGCTTCTCAGCAAGTGTGCTCAGTATGACCTCACCATCACTAACACTCTCGGGGCACGGCTAGAATTGGTTATTGCATCAGTCTGCTTGAAGTAGCAACTATGATATCAGTCTGTCAGAAGCCGCTGCCTGTTTTCCGTTCTGGGACGGACTTTCTGACACTCTCTTTCGCCAGAAAAACAAAATGAAGGCATCTTGGAGACCCCCCGCTCCAAACAGTGGCATCTCATTGACTATGTCATTGTACGAACCAGAGACCGCCGTGATGTGAACATCACGATGACTGATGGACAGATCATCACCTCATGTGCTCCACAATGTCAATCAAATTCAAGAGGAAAAGGAGAGCCTGGATGAAACTGCCATCCAGCAGCGACTTCAGGCCTCTCTTAGGGAAAGCCTGCAACAAGAATACCCTGATGACATCGAAGAACATTGAAGTCTGCTAAAGTCTACCATCCTTGCTACCTGCAAAACCATTCTTGGGTACAAGTCCAGAAAACACCAGGACTGGTTTGATGAAAATGACACAGAGATAGAACAACTCATCTCAAAGAAAAGGAAAGCCTTTTGTGCCTGGCAAAACGATGTAACCTGCAAGGCCAAAAGGTTGGCTCATTCCAGAGCCAAGGCAGATGTCCAGAGACGGGTGAGGGAGTTAAAGAACTCTTGGTGGAGAGGGAAGGCTCTGGAAATCCAGAGACTGGCAGACTCAGGTTATACCAGAGGCTTTTTCAGTGCTACCAAGGCCGTCTATGGTCCAAGTTACTGCGGCCTAAACCCCGGCGCACAAAGGATGGGCAGGAGCTGCTGAAGGACAACGAGTCCATTAAAGCCCAATGGAATGAGCTCTTTCAAGAACTCCTCAACAGTGACAGCACAACGGAAATAGACATTATCAAACACATCCCCCCAAAGTCCCATCAGAGAAGACATGGGGGAACCTCCAACTATAACAGAGGTGCAAGACACCATCAGGAGCCTTAAGAACAACAAGGCCGCGGGTCCAGATGGGATCCCAGCTGAGATCTTAAAGGAAGGTGGATCAAAGCTCCTATACTACATTCATGCCCTTATCCTCAAAGTCTGGGAAAAAGAAGTACTTCCCTCAGAGCTCAGGGACGCTCTAATAGTGACCATATTCAAGAAGGGGGACAAGGATGAATGTGAAAATTACAGGGGAATATCCCTCCTGTCGACAATAGGCAAAGTCCTTGCGACTGCTACCACTCTCTGAGGGAGTACTCCCAAAAACACAGTGTGGCTTTCGCCCATCCAGAGGTACAGCAGACATGATATTCACAGCACGGCAACTACAGGAAAAGTGCCATGAACAAAGGCAGCCTCATGGCCTTTATAGACCTGACAAAGGCTTTTGACATGGTGGACCACCAGGCCTTGTGTAGCATACTATCAAGGTACGGCTGTCATGACAATTATATCAGAATATTGAGGCTTCTACATGATTGCATGTAGGTCACAGTGCTCAGCAATGGTGGCTCCGAGTCTGAGCCTTTCACAGTGGAAACAGGGGTCAAACAGGGATGCATCATCGCACCCATCCTGTTTGCAATCTTCATTGCAGCCATACTCCACCTCATTGGTGAAGAGCTGCCACAGGGGATTCCAATCATGTACTGTATAACCGATGGCAGACTCTTCAACCTTAACAGGTTCAAGGCCAAGAGCAAAGTCAACTACACCACCATCACAGAGCTTCAGTACGTGGATGATAACGTCATCGCAGCTCACTCTGAAGAAGACCTCCAGGGCATCCTGAATGCCTTTGCCAAGGCATACAGAGCCCTGGGCCTAAAATTAAACATCAAGAAGACCCAGGTCCTATATCAATTTCCACCCAACCAGCCAGCTACCCAGCCCACCATAAAAGTAGACAACACCACTCTTGAAAACATGGACCACTTCCCCTACCTTGGCAGCCTTCTTTCCTCAAAAGCTGACATATACTCTGAAGTTAATCATTGCCTGAGTTGTGCCAGTGGAGCCTACGCCAGACTTAGGAAAAGAGTCTTTGAAGTCCGAGACCTAACAGCCCAAACCAAATTCTTGGTCTACAGAGCCATTGTCCTCCCCACCCTGCTGTATGGAGCCGAGTCATGGACCACCTACAGCAGGCACCTGAACAATACCATCAAAGATCCTTAATGAAATATTCTGAGGATCAGCTGGGAGGACAGACGCACCAACATCAGCATCTTAGAGGAAGCCAACATGACCAGCATCACCACTACAATAATGCAGTACCAACTTCGATGGACAGGCCATGTCATCCGCATGCCCAATACATGTCTCCCCAAACAGATCCTGTACTCCCAGCTGAAGGAAGGTACTCAAACAACTGGTGAGCAAAAGAAACGTTACAAGGACAATATCAAGGCCATTCTGAAGAAATTCCATATGACATCAAGCAACTGGGAACACATTGCACTGGACAAGAGCTCCTGGAAGAAATCCGTGCAGGAAGGTGCAGCACGCCATGAAACAGAACTCCGCCGTGTCGCAGAGTCAAAGCGACAGCTTCGCAAGGAGAAAGACAAAAAGGCTCAGCTACCAACAACAATCATCACTTTCTCCTGCCCACACTGCACCACAGTATGTGGATCACAGATTGGCCTCTACAGCCATCTGAAGACCCACAAGTAGACGACTCAACAGAGAGGACAGTCATACTCGCTTCGAGTGACCGCCGATGAATGGTAAATAGCATTTGTGGGAAGCTTTGATGCTTTTAACTTAATGAGAGTGAAATAAAACTGTCCGAATCGAAGCCGTTGCTGTGTTGTCACTCTCCCTTTTTCCCACTCCACTTCGTGGCTCACCATGCTCACTTTTGTAGCATTTTTTCAAAACTGTGGTGAGAAATGACTGCTTCTAAAACAGAGGGTTTCATGATTCTTTAAACAAAAGCAATTGTACAAGGATGTGTTCAGCCCCCAATGAGCCTCCCAATGAATCTCTCCTCACTGACTATGGGACTCTCATCAACCTTCATCGTCCGTTCTCCATAGTCTGCTCTACTGTGTTTGCGTCCTCCATCTGGTTTCCTCATATACTTGTCTCACCTGCCAACTAAGGACCGTCTTTATAAATGTAAGTGTTGTCAGTGTTTTATCCATCATCAGTATGTTGAGTTCATCTTCTGTATGCCTCTGAGTCCTGTGACACACAATATTTATAACCAAAGGGATGTAAACTTTTAATGGGGTAACTTGATATTTTGTCTTGTGATAAATATGTGTATTATGATAAATTAACTGACAAGTTCTTGCTACAATATATAAGCCTGAGAGTTTATCTCTATGTAGCATAAAGAAGTATTCAAATTTGTGAACAGAATTTACATAAATGCTGAGTAATAACAATATTAACAATACTAATCCGACCTACTACTCATCCCAATACTAATCCTAACCCTACTGTCACAGATTTCAGTGGATCACAGAACTCAGCATTACAAACAAGATTTCACGCACACACACACACACACGCACGCACACACACACACACACACACACACACACACACACACACACACACACACTATATACTACATATGTATAATGAATGTTCCTTCTTATTGCACAATGTAGTGAAGACTTACTCCTTCTTGTGTGTATGTTTTGACCACACAATCAAATATCCCTTTATACACAGACTGGGTCTGCAAGCGCACCTATGACCAAAACAAAGGTATAAACTACTAATCAGTAATGTCAGTGATTGAAAATCACCAAATCATCATCCGTTGTATTTTTTTTTGTTTTTACTGTCAAAGAAACTCACCTTTACTGTGTCCAAAGGGTGTCCAACAACTAAACCAACAGCACCTAATACCACATATGATTAACCCTTTGTGAATCATTTACAAGTTTGCAATCTGGAACTGTGAATCATTTATATTAGTATTTATAACAGTATGGGACAATTCAATATATTTCTTTTTACCATGCAAAAAAGTATTGTGGCAGTATCACAATTAAGAGATAGTATTAGATAACACTATGGTATTATTTCCGATACAGTAGGCTAATGATAACATGGTATACATGTTACTTAAAGGTATGGAGTAAGAAACGATGTTAAGAATATGATACTAACAATTTTTTATTTTTTATTTTTTGCTTATAAATCGAGCAGATTCAAAGTCAAAGCAATTAATAAATATATATTTTTCACGTTAATGTAACCAGACAGTTGTTAAGATTAGTTCTAAAGCCAAAGTTAAGAATTAGCATACCTGAAATCCATCCCGCGATGAACTCCTCAAACGGCATGGCACATTTACCTGTACAATATATCAATTTGAATAAAATATAAAAAATAACACTTTCACCATGTAGGCCTATTAATCCCAGGTGAAATATGTGTTCTATATGCGCGTGAAAAGCGTAAGGGAAACTAGTGAAGGTCCTGCCAAAGTTCAGCCAGCGAGATGATGTATGAACTTCAGCACAATACATTCAGAAATATCACTTCTATAGAATAATTCTACAGCACAAACGCGGATATCTTCAAGCTTCTGCCTAGTTCACGACATAACATTGAGTCCATTTTATCCCACAGAGCCAAGCATTTTGTGCAGAACTCGTCTTGCTTCAGTAAACTAGCTAACGTTACTGTAACTGTATTTTAACGAGCGACTGTCTGCAATGACATTTCCTGAGCTCAACGAGTCCACATTATTTGAAGAAACTTACCTTATTGATGTTGCTAAACAGAAACAGATATGAGAGTTTGTGTGTTTTTAAGAGTTTCTCTACTGCCGTCTGGTGGTGATAATGTACCTTAACTGTTAACGTATAATGCTCAACTCGACCGTTAATCTACACACACACACACACACACACACACACACATATATACAATATCTTTATTTATATGTGTATCTATATACTGTATGTATGTATATATATATATATATATATGACTATATATGTGTGTGTGTGTGTGTGTGTGCGTAAAGGAAATTGTAATAAAGCCAAAACAACATAACCGAAAAACTGAAATGCATGGAAAATGTGGAGTCAAAATAAGTCAACAGGGGTTTTTTCTTCCACCAATATTAATGTAAGAAGATGAAATGCTTGATCACAAACGCTTTTTTGCTCACAGACTTCACATTTTAATATCCGGGGAATAAACTGGATCTTACATCAGTTGGAACAACCTCATATTCACATTTGCACTGTAATTAGCATTTTGCATTCTAAATAAAATAAAAAATGATCACAACATTGACATGAATAAGTCCTTGTACATAGATGTTTAATAGAGAAATGTACAAGCCTTCATCACTATTTCCATCAAAAGAATCTCTGAACAGAATCAAATTCATTCTAATGCATAGATATATTACCCGATATAAACACTATGGCTACTGCATGTTGACTGCATTTTACTGCATGAATTAGCATAAAATCTATTAATAGAACTCAGTTGTAATTCCTATTGTTCCTATCAACGTAATGACACACAGATCTGGAAGGGTTTAGGGGGCGTCTTGACCTTTTCCTGGGATCCGAGGCAAGGTTCTGGTCCTTCAGGAGGTGAGAATGAGAACCTCTGGAGGAGTGAAGTGAAGAACAGGAACAGTGTATTCCGTGCCAGCTGCTCACCAAGACATGACCTTTTCCCTGGAGAAGTTTAAAGGCAGGATACACGTATGCACACATCGTCTTACATTAAACATCATCAGTAAGTGTGAGCGAAATACAATAAAAGACTACCTGCAGAAAATGGATAAAATGCTTCCCGTTTCCTGAAATTCCTTTGGTCATCTAGGAAGTGCTCAGGATAAAACTGATCTGGTTTTTCCCATTGTGATGAATCTTTCAGCACAGAGCCGAGATTACAAATCACCATTGTGCCCTTGTGTGAAAGGAAACAGAGAAACATACTCATATAATTACAATTAATAACAGCAAAACTTTCATATCTGTAAATACAGTCCATTGTGAAAAAAAGTAAACTTTAGCGTACATTTAAAAAGTATTTATTACGGAAATAATATGCTTTAAAAGAATATACTTCTTATATTCATGTTGTTTGCAATTAAAAATATATATATATATTAATTTAAATTCATAATAAATAGTAACTGAACTTTAGAGTGCTTTTTTTGGCTTACTTAAGTACATTTTTATATGTAATTTCATAATTATTTCTATTGTCTTTGAAATGGTTAAAGTCAATGTACTGCCAAATGTACTGACCAGAAATTATGCTAAACTAAAACATACTTTAATGTACCGGTAATTTCTATTGAAAATTGTGTGTATTTAAATAATTTGGACTTTACATTTACTTTAGTATGTTAGTCACACAAGTGTACTTCTTTAAAACAGGACAAAAGATTACTAAAACATGATTTAAAAATGTAAAACATGATTTAAAAAGTGTAAAATGTAAATGTAGACTTTTTAAAAGTGTACTTAAGTGTTTTAAAGAACAGTCATGATAGTGTAGTATCTTTACGTATCATATTAACTGCAAGTACAGTTATTTAAAATGTACTTTTAAGATTTGTAAAACACTACAAACATTCAATATAATTAAGCAAACTTCTTTTGGTTACACTTTATTTTAAGGTGAAGTAGTTACATTGTACTTACTCAAATAAGTGAGTAATTAATTACATGTACTTACTAGAGTTACAGTTGGGTTAGGGTTTTGTTTAGGGTTAGTTACTTGTAATTATGCATAATTTACTGTTATTTCTATAGTAAGTACATGTAGTAACGTGCAACTATGTCACCTTAAAATAAAGTGTTATCGTCCTTTTTTACAAAAAGCATTAACCTATATCAGGGGTTTTCAAACTACAGATTTAATCAGGCTCTTTAAGCACATTTGAACACTGTTCCTTACAAACCTTGTTCAAATATGCAGTATGTTCCCAATGCAATTTACAAATTACCCAAAGCAAAAAATATAAGCAAAAGCAATTAATCCAAAGGACAAAAAAATCCAAGAAGTGCAACCATACCAAATTTCACTACAACAATAGTACAAAACTAGAGAAGAAGTACTTTAGGAATGAAGTATCCAGCCAGCACAGAGTCTCGACTTGTCAGACGGGGAGCAATCAGAGGTAAGATGTTGCTCACTCTCTGAGTTTCATGAATAACTGCGTTTGTGTAAGGCATACTGGCTCTGTCTACCAAACATGGCTGCCGAGACTTCCCAATTACGCAGTCGATCTCATCTTGAACTTTCTCTATGAAGAATTACAACAATCATACAGCTGCATACAGTGGCTATGTTAACAACCACAGACCATATATTGTGATTACTTAAATTGACTTCATGAAATATATTAAGTCTATTAATATAAATTTCAATAGCGACATCACAAAATAGATGTTTTCAAGTTCACTTACTTTGGACTTTGGGGTACTTGATCATTAGAAGTAAAGCCTGTCGTAGGGTGTCACTCATGGTCTGTGTCCCAGCCTTCAACAGGTCCACAGTGAGACAGGAAAGATTTTCCACAGTGAAAGCAGCCTCTGTATCCTTCCTTCTCTAAAACAAAGCCATGATTTAGACAACACGTGACCAGATTTAATATTCAGTTCCAAGAATTCAATCAAAGCATAAAACAGTAGTAGTAGTAGTAGTCCTAAAAAAACTTTTTATGACCCTACAAGTTTGATTAAACCATCAAAATATGAGGAAAGTAATATAGATTTTTTAAACTGAACTTGGTTAAGGTATTTCTCTGACAATAGGGTTGGCAAAAACCCTGGCAAAAAACAGGCAAACTTGACAGGTTTGGGTGAAGGGAAGAGGCGAGGACTCGGGCGCAGAGTAAATGATAATGGACTTTATTTAGGTGCCAAAAACAAACAAAAAGAAGAACCAAAACTACCACGTGGGAACATCCACAATAGGAAACAACCATAATGAACTGGCACAGGACAGAGAGCACAGAAAGATTAAATAGGGAAGGAAATGAGGAAGGTAACGAAAGAGAGCAGGTGAGGCAAATTAACTAATAAAAAGGTAACAAGAGGGCAGAGCCAAGATGAGAGACATGAGAAGGACACATGGCACACAGAAACAAACAAAAATCCATGGCAAAGAAACATGACAGAAGCCATGTGCTCACACAAATACACAAGACAAGACAGAAAAGCACATGGCAAATAAACTTTCATTCACCATGTGCTCAAACATAAAACAAGACACAAGACAGACCAAAGTGCAGAGGAGAGACAGTTATCCCAGGGCAGACAACCTCACCAGGCTGTTCAGGCTTTGGCAGGTTGGGACAGAGGGTAAGGAAGTGTAATCACATAAAGAGGACTGCCCCAAGGGTGGCAGGGCCGATGTAGTAGGTATAGGGCAGGATGGAAAGGATGGCCTCTTTCACTGTGACTGGGAAAGCAGGCGGCTCTGGTACGGCCAGATGAGCAGGGACCACAAGACTTGAGACCACTGAAGACAGGTCCTCCGGGACCACCGGACTTAGGAGCTCCGGGACCACCGGAGTCGGGTCCTTTAGGACCACTGGATTTGGGACCACAAGAGTCGGGTCCTCCAGGACCATTGGTTGAGGCAGAATCTGGCGGCTCTGGGGCTGGAGTGGAAGGAGCCAAGAGTGGCGTGTGTGTGGCCCAAACACACTGGAGGTCAGTGCTACTGTATAGTGGGAAAGGATGGCCTCCTTCGCTGTGACTGGGAAAGCAGGCGGCTCTGGTACGGCTGGATGAGCAGGGACCATAAGACTTGAGACCACTGAAGACAGGTCCTTCAGGTTCACTGGATTTGGAACCCCAGACTCAGTTCCTCCAGGACCACCGGACTTAAGACCACTGAAGACGGGTCCTCTGGGACCACTGGATTTCGGACCACCAGACTCAAGTCCTCTAGGATCACTGGACTTGGGACCACTGGAGATGGGTCCTCCGGGACCACCGGACTTAGGAGCTCTGGGACCACTGGATTTGGGACCACCGGAGTCGGGTCCTGTAGGACCATGGGACTTATGAGCTCTGGGACCACCAAAGTTGGGAGTACCAGGATTTGGAAAACGAGAGGAACCCTCCTTCTCCTCAGCTTGCTGGGTTGAGGCAGAATCTGACGGCTCTGGGGCTGGAGTGGAAGGAGCCAGGAGTGATGTGTGTGTGGCCCAAACACACTGGAGGGCAGTGTTATAGCGGGAAAGGATGGCCTCCTTCGCTGTGACTGGGAGAGCAGGCGGCTCTGGTACGGCTGGATGAGCAGGGACCACAAGACTTGGGACCACCAAAGTCAGGTCCTCCAGATCCACTAGGTTTCTGGATTTCTGGTGGATTCCGACCAACAGACTCAAGTCCTCTAGGATCACCGGACTTAGGAGCTCTGGGACCACTGGAAATGGGACTACCAGAGTCGGGTCCTCCAGGACCATGGGACGTATGAGCTCTGGGACCACTGGAGTTGGGAGTCCCAGGATTCGGGAAGCGAGAGAAACCCTCCTTCTCCTCCGCTTGCTGGGTTGAGGCAGATTCTGGCAGCTCAGGGGCTGGAGTGCACGGAGCAAGGAGGGAAGTGTGTGTGGCCTAAACACACAGGAGGGCAGTGGTATAGATGGAAAGGATGGCCTCCTTGGCCGTGACTGGGAAAGCGGGCAGCTCTGGTACAGCTGGATGAGCAGGGACCACTGGACTTGGGACCACAGGAGACGGGTCCTCAGAGAATACCAGACTTAGGATCTCTAGGACCTCCGGAGTTGAGACCACCAGAGTCGGGTCCTCCAGGACCACAAGCTCTGGGACCATCGGACTTGGTTGGGAGCACCAGGATTTGGCTTTTCCTCCGGTTGCTGGGTTGAGGCAGTGTAAGGTTTTATTTTATTATACAAATAAAAAAATGAATAGAACTCACAGGAAAAACATAGATTTACTACAAAATAATGAGTTATTAATATTTAGCTGGTTCTCTCTTGTTTTTTTATTAATTTTTAGCAAATTGTTAGCAAATTGTTAATAATATTTGAAAGGGTGAAGATGTCAATTTTCCTGGGCCGGACATCACTTTTTGGGCACTACTGTAGTTGAGCTCATGGTTGATATTCAAACTAATGAATATCAATCATGAAATCAATATCATTTTCTTTATGCATGTTCCTGTTTTTAGTGTACACAATTCATGCATGTCCATAACAAAAGAAAATGTTTGTCTGACTTTGTAATCTTTGATCAAAAATATAACCTTTTTGATATAACAACATATAACTTTGTTTTACATTTACAGTGACTTTCCTTTCCTTTCTCTATATTTTCAGCTCCTAACATGGGTTGTGAACGCCATTTAATGTTGACTTTGAATGAAAAAATATGAAGTTATGATGCTTGCAAGTGAAAGAGTGAAAAGTCTTCATTATCTTACCTTATCGATCTCTCCAATGTAGGCATCTATGAAATCACGATGATCAAAAGGATCCCAATCCTTCTTTTGTTTCTCAATTTGTTTCTTAATGAAGGCTGTTAGCTTTGTGTAGTTTGATTGAATAGTTTTATGTGAGCCATAGAAACGTTCGGCAAGCCCAGGAAATGCATTATAAAACTAAAAATATATTAAAACAGAAATTTTGCATTAACATCAACTTATTTCACATAATCTGATTCAAACTAAAAGCTAGTAAGCACTGGTAAACAATATACTGTCTAATAATTTATGAATAGGTCAAATAAGTGTATTTGGGGAAAAATGAAACCTCCATATTTCAGAGAAGGAACAGTGAAAAAGTACCTGAATTTGTGGAATATTTTCTATGAACATGGAGTCTGAATTTAGAAGTAGGTTCTGGAAGTCAGTGAAGTTGTGGTCAAAACGCTTCCCAAACACAAAACATCCAATTACATTAGCAGTGGCATTGTTTAGAGTGTCATGAGGATTGAAAGGGCATCCTGTCAAGGATAATATTGTTATAAGCAAAGAATGGGTAATGTCTCAAATCTCTCAAAACTTAATTGCATTAATCGTTGACACAAAAATGCCATTGGTTGTAGTTTGTGTCATAACCAACATGACATGCCTGTTCGAAAACAAAGTGGAGAATATGTATCATATATTATTTATTTTTGTAGCTTGAGAAACACTATGAATCACTATGCACGGAAAAGAACTGCATGAAAATGCTATAAAAAAATACCGTTTGGTGTTTGACAGAAAAAAAGAGCAGCATACTGATGACTGGAACAATATAAAAGTGAGTAAAAAGGCAGTATTTTAAGTTGTGTGAATTGTACCTTTAAGACTTGTTACTGAGCTTTGTGAGTGTGTTGTTAACAAACAAAGTTGCCGATTGATATATTATATAAACTTATTCTCACTCGGACTCAACTCATTGGGAAATTTACTTTAATTATGACATGGAATATATGTTTTAAACTAGAAATAATAAAAAAAATGTGAATTTAATGATTTAATAAAAATCTTTTGGCTTCAAAAACACGACATCCTCTCTCGCCACCACTGAGTTTCAAGTGCACAAGTTAGTTTTGCATCTAATATATTGCGAAAAGAGTAGCAAAAGTCAAGGCGCGAAATTTGAAATTGCAGTGACTGATTTGAGAAGTTGCAAGTGCCTAATTGAGGTTGTACTGCGAATGTGAATGTAAGATTAAATGCAAATATATATATTACAAGTTTGTGTCTGTCATTGTATTTTTGTGAATGGAATTTTACACATTTGTGACTACTTGTCTGCAGCTTCAAATTCAGAATACAGGTTTGTGACTATTGTCTGCGAGTTCAAATTTCAACATTTAACTTCAGATTTTTATTTTACAGGTTTTCACATTGGAGCTGTGAGTGTAAATGTTAGCGTACAAGTACGAATATTTATTGTACTCAAATTCAAGTGTACGTGCTCTCGAGTTTTGCTACCCTTTTACCTTCATAACCAGCAACTAACTAAGCAGTGGATTTGGCAAACAGTCCCAGAAACAGGGGCAAATATAGCATCACACCTTGTTCTTCCTCAAAGGTCTGACACAGAAAGATGCATTCTTGTTGAATGTGAAGCTCCAAAGCATTTTTGTCTTCAGCAAAGGCCTTCAGGTGAGAGGCAGTAAAATGCCGCTGCTTCCTCCAGTTGTATCCACTGCTCATAGAAATACCTGGAAAGTTCATAAAAATCAAGGTTATTTTAAACAATTTGCCAGCTTGATGGCTTGCAGCCTCATAATTCACTGGATTTGAAAAACAAAAACCTTTACAAGAGTACTTTATCGTTGAGTGACTGGGTTTCGATGTTTAGATTCAGGTAAACTGGTTGTGGCTCTAATCTATAATTCTGACATAAGAAACACTAGACTCACCATTTCCTTGAAATACTTCTTGAAGAAGAGGAGATATGGCCCGGTCCAGAAAGTAGTCTCCTTGTGTCACCAAAACCTCCTTTACCCATTCATACCCAGATACCAGCACAATCTTGTCATAACCCATTCTGAGGCTGAAAATGTTGCCAAATTTGGCAGCCACCTGCATGATAAACAAATTAAATTAAAATGTATATAGTTTGAATTTCTTTAAATACAATTAGCTGAACTTTAGAGTGCTTTTTTTTGGTAGGATCTTTATTTATATTTATTTTTATTTTCTATGGACTCTTATTTTGACGTTATTTTGTCCCATACTGTCTCTTTTCATTTCTTGTTTTTCTATGGTTTTGATTATCTTCATACCTATCTAGTTTAGTTATTATTAT
Source organism: Squalius cephalus (assembly GCF_949319135.1). Taxonomy (NCBI): domain Eukaryota; kingdom Metazoa; phylum Chordata; class Actinopteri; order Cypriniformes; family Leuciscidae; genus Squalius; species Squalius cephalus. The sequence goes on along the minus strand of NC_137126.1, from coordinate 4,613,254 downwards.
CACTTTGCATATATAGCCCTATGTTTCATATGTTTAGCATCTGGTTTTAAGTTAACTTTTATGTTACTGCTCTGTAGTTTTTCTCATGTTTTGATTTTGCGTATTTCTTCTAGTTTCAGTAAACTGCAATGAGATCCATGATCCAATAATTGATTCCAACAAAACATTACACATTTCAAATGAAACTTGTATGTCATGTGTTTAAATATATTTGTAATGACACATTTTCAATGATAACATTGCAATTTAGCACTGTACATATAAAATATGTACTAATAATAAATACTGAATAACACACTGCAGTTAATAGATTAAGACTGATTTTAAATGTACTCAAAGTAAAACTTGGTAACACTATTTTACAATGTCATTGTTACACGTTACATGTCGTTACTATAGTAATTACTATAAATTGTGTATAATTACATGCAACTAACATTAACCATACCCTAACCCTATAAGTGCATGTTGTTAATTAGTATTACTTAAATGTATAATTACACTGCAACACAGACACCTTAAAATAAAATGTCAAGTCAAGTCAAGTCAAGTATATTTGTATAGCGCTTTTCACAATACAGATTGTATCAAAGCAGCTTCACAGTATTAAATTAAAATAATACAACAAGGTTTGTTTCTAGTGGAATGTATTGATTGATAAAATAAAATTAAATATCCCCAAAATAAAAATTTTTTTTTATTTGTAACATAAAATGTAACCTAAATCTTTTAATTGAAATAATAACAAAGCGCACTTAAGAAGTATTACGCAATCATGAAGCTGTAATCTTTTTAAGTGGCCTTTTATTTAATTCATGTATATGTAGATATTATGTTATCTGCAAGTACAGTTTTTACAGTATAGTACAGTAGGCTACTTCATGATTTGATGTGAACACAATTAAGGGTGCTTGTTTTTCACAAGGGTTACTTACCACAATGACACAATGCAAATGAATTGCAATAGCGTCCAGCTGCAAAGAGTTACATTAGGTTCAATTTGCGGTTCCTCTGTTGTATAACAATTCGCTCTTTGTATGAGTTTTCAGATCGTGAAATTGTTTAGGCCTATACTGTCAGTGTCGAGGGAATCGTTTCGCTAATACTGCACAAAACAACGTGTGTAAACAAACAAGGGCGTGTGTGATGACTTAGAAACACTTCAACCCCAACAAACTAACTCAAAGTAAAAAAATCAGTGTTTCATGGTTGTTTTCAGCGCAACTGCTCTAAAGTCTATCGTGTAACTGTCTGGCAAAAAGCGTTATTGTTGTCTCTGTCAGATTGAGCCAGGCTGATATATTGACATTACGAGTATAACATCAGCACGGCTTCAGAAAGAGTCTTTATCAGCTATTCTTTAACGTGTGTGAAAGAAATAAGATTGAAACTTAGCCCACCTCATCCATCGCACGATAGTTGAAATCGATTAAAACGTTGCCAAGAAACGGAAAAGCCCATGGTCCTGGTGGAAAGTTCGGCGCATTCTTACTCTTCCAGAAATCAAAAATGAGTAACGATACGAGAAGAAGAACCAAAAAACTCTTGACATCCAAAACATCCAGTAATGACATCAAAAGCATGGTGGTGATTTGGGCAGAGTTTGCTTCCAAAGTCCATTCAAGTTCACGCGTCAATCTTACCAGACTGCATCACTGCGAGACCAGTGAAGACCAGTGAAGCCCGTGAAGCCAAACAACTCGAATGAAGGAATGAATGAATTAAAGAAAGTAAACGACACGACCATTGGAAGAAAACTGTTGACTCAAAGCCAGTGACAAAGGTAAAACTGTAAGTTACCAAAAACAGTAATATTAATATTTATATAATTATGATAGGCTATTACATTAACTGTAAGGAGTTTTACAATTTAGATATATTGATATATTTAAAATTGTTAGATATAGGCCTATTGGTATTCTGGTCTCCTTGAGGTCGATTGTTTGTTTTTTAACCTGTTTTATCTGCCAGGGGAATTTAGCCTAATGTTTAGGCTTGTTGTAAATCTTACTTACCATGACATTTCAGTGGTCACTATCCAGTGTTGGGTAAGTTACTCTAAAAAAGTAATTAATTACTAGCTAGGCTACTAATGACATCTTCAACTGTGTAATCAGATGACTGTACTCTCCCTAAAAGTATTGCATTTATTAATAATTAATTTCTAAACCCCATATCAACCTCAACCAGTTACAAAACTGCACTTTTGATTCTTTCAAACAAACAATTGCATAAGTTATTCCTGAACTGACCAAAGTGTGTTGAGAAGGTTATATTAAAAACATACATTTTAACATAAATTTTGATGTTAAATCCACTATTGTTTTATAATTGTTGTCTATACAGTAGGCCTATTTAATGCAATTTAATCAGAAGTAACTGTAATTACTTACTGAAAGTTTTCAAGTAATCCCTTACTTAACTTTTTCAAGGGAAAAATAATTAAATTACAGTAATTAGATTACTTATTAATTAATTACACCTAACACTGTTTACAATTTAGATATCAATATTTACAATGGTTAGAAATATTGATATTCTGGTCTTCTTGGGATCTATTTTGTGTATCTATTTTGTATTTGTGTGTGTGTGTGTGTGTGTGTGTGTGTGTGTGTGTGTGTGTGTGTGTGTGTGTGTGTGTGTGTGTGTGTGTGTGTGTGTGTTTGTTTGCTGTTCTGTGGCCATGACAGAGCACTAAATTACACTAAATATTACATTTTAGGTTAGAATTTCTCCATTTTCATCACCTTCATCATCTTAAAGTGACTAATTATTATAATTTTTTTAAATTTCACAAATATTGTCCATATTGTCTCTCATAAGGTCATAATAGTTTTGTGCATAATAATTATAAAAGAATGAGCAAACTGCTGTTTTTAAAATGTTTTAGAAGTTCAGCATGTCACATTATAGTGCATGCAAATGTATTTCATGTCAATTACCCATATTTATGTCCAATACTGTGTATGAGGGGAAAAAATCGAGGTGTAGATATGTACCTGAATTTGCCAAGACATGTTCCTGGATCAACAAAGTTTGTTTGAAAACAACATTCTGGACCGAAAATGTAGTCCTAACCCCTAAACCTAACCCTACCATAAGTTATCCCTAAAATCAGAGGGAAATGATATAACACTGATGTAGAAGCACATAACCCTAAAATGGACAGAAACTGTGAACTTGTCCCTCATATCTGATTGGTTGATTGGAATGTTGTTTCAGAATCAACAAAGATGTTGATCCAGGAACACATTGTACTCGGTGAAATCACGTTCACCTCCTCTGGTGTGTCTAAATGAAATTTGGTTTTGCATTTTCAAATTCCTTTATTTACGAGCTTTGAACATTTGGAAGGGGGTGTGTGTGTGTGTCATTAAAGCCTGTTTTTGCTTGCGTCCGCAAGATCGCAGTAGGATTGGAGAGAGATGTAGAGCTATTTTATGGGAGAGAGAGAGAGAGAGAAAAGAAAGAACAGGTGCACGCTTTCCAGGATACACACTGCAGATGCTGTCTGAAATCGAAAAACAAAAGAAGCTCGCTCCCCCCGCTCGACTATCCCAAAGGAAACCTTTCCACTAACAGCTCTGTGTCCCGGTCCTACGCGGTTTTGTTCCATTTCTGTACAAAATGTCCCTGTTTGCACACACATACACAAATCCTGTATCCATGTCTCCACATGGTTCCTTCTCGCTGCATTATTGGATAAAGGGAGGGGGCTGAGGAATGAGGGAGCGTTCTTTTAAATGAGCGTTTTAAACATGCTTTATTTTAAGAGACTGTGGAGTGAAGAGCAGGACGGCTTCAATGCCTACAGTATTAATCATGCCAGGTCCGTTTTACTATTCACATGCAATACTTATTGTTTCAGAACAACTTTACAGAAAATAGTGACACTAAAGAAATCGAAACCGTGGAGATTGACAAGAAAAGATATTTATGAAGAAGAAACCTTGGAAGGAACCAGAATCAGCCGGAGAATCCTCTGACCAGGCACATATTAAAATAAATCTCCATATGTCACAATTTTATTTAGTTACGTAATATGCACCAAACTGGTTCACTCTTAAAAACAAAGGTCCTCCATGAAGCATCCATGGAAACTTTCCCTTGCACAAAAGGTTCTTTAGTGGAAAAGCTCCTTTAGATTAATAAATGATATTCACGTGTTTCTTTAAAGAACTGTTCACTGAAAGGTTCTTTGGGGAACCAAAAATGGCTCTTCTACCTTACTGCAAACCCCCCTTCAAACCTTAACTTGTGTATGAAATAAATTCTCAAATGATGTTAGACTGAAGTATTCAGTTCAATTGTAAAAGTCCATACCAAACCCACTGTGTCCCGTGTCGCTGGTAATGCCATATGGGTTTTCTGCTGTCAGAATTGATTTATGAAGGTCCCAAAAATGGATGCAGCCCAAAGCCCACCGAAATACTTCCATAACGTGTTTGTCATAATATTTTTTTGTGTTAATTGCTTCAGATAGGACACCAAGCAGAGAGAAGGTGCATGTATAAGGAGTGCAGGTTGTATCCACAAGAGGAGTGGCGAGAGAGTGAGAGATCGACATAGAAAAGACTCAAGAGAATACTGGCGATAGAGAGAGAGAGAGAGAGAGAGAGAGAGAGAGAGAGAGAGAGAGAGAGAGAGAGAGAGAGAGAGAGAGAGAGAGAGAGAGAGAGGTGCGCAGTGCTGCAGCAGTTTCCCTCTCAATGAAGCCTTCTCAGGTCTGTCTGCCTGACTAACTAGTGCTGCAGCGGAGGAGAGAGGGAGACGGGACACACACACTCTCACACACACTCAGTCCAGTGCTGCAGGACTGCATGAGAGGAACACAGACCACATCCACACCAGCATCAGCATCAGCTTCATCCATCAGCGGAGCTACAGAGACATCCAGAGCCTGTCAACGCCACTATGGCACAAGCCGCCAAACATCTGCGCAAGAACAAGGATTTAGAGGCTCTCGCCGAACAAGAGAGGAAGGAGAAAGAGGAGGAGAAGGCGAAGAAAAGGAGCCGCTCGCGGGATAAAAAGCGCAAGGTAGGGAAGAGAGATAAGTTGACAGCAGAAGGAAGGGAGGGGGACAGCAGAACGGGTTTAATGCTGGGATAGAAGCATAACACACACGTCCACTGCTGTTAACACGTGCATGCACAGGTGAGGAGAAGCACGCCGAGATCCACCAAGAGTCTGTCATGGGAGATAAATGAATGGTTATTATATTTTGTGTATTGTCACTGAAAAAAAAAAAGCAGTTTAAAATACATTTAGGCTATACTAAATAATTGAAACTGTATTTATTCTATACACACTGTTGGAAGGTGCAGATATGTCATTTATCTCTACAACAACAGAACCTCACTGATGAGTAAAGCATCACTTCAGTCTCGCAAGAGTTTGAATATAGCCTACATATATTACTGTAACACTGTTTCACTCAAACAAGAGAGAGAAATAACTCTAAAAGTCAGCTGTTACAACTGCATATAGGCTTTAATATTTTGTACATGTATGAACACAAACATTTTATTGAAATTAATATAATTAATTTAAATGCATTTAAACACATTGCATCGTTCAAATCTGTAATGGGCTGAAAAAAAAGCAAAAAAGGTGCAATAATGTATCAGTTGTGTGCCATGCCTACAAATGACTAAAATGATATTCACTGTAAGTATAACAGAAAAAGCAGAAAGGTGCTGATAAGTAAGTTTTAAGCTTTAGTACATACACATACAGTCTTGTTCAAGAGCAAAACCAGTCTATTTTAACAATCACATGCGTATCGAAACAAAGGATTGCAAGTTTTCTCTCCTAAAATCAAACAGAGATGTATTTTAGTGTGCTTTCTAAAGACGTTTATGTCAGTAGGGTTTGTTGCACTTTCTTTCTGCTGGTGTGCATGGAGCTCTAACACTTATAGACCATTTTCACTGCAGAGTTTCATATTACAGCACCTTGCTGAGAAGTGCAGTGGGTATCAGTGATCTCTCCTTCTCCTGTTTGTTTTCTCCATGTGTTCAATGTAGAAAGCACTTCTTTGGCTGTCGGCTTGATTGCCAGTTTCAAAATGAGCTCTTCTATAGGCCGAGTGATTTGTTCCTGATGAAGGAATGCTTCCTCCTCGTTTAATACATCTTAATAACTGATTGTTGTTTTAGCTTTTTATGAATTTCAGCCACGTATAACCATAACCATTCTTATGTTTGTATATACCTGCAGTGGATAGTTTTGTTTCTGCCACACTGCATCATTTCAATATTTATTAGGTGTATCTCGTATCAGCTCTGAGCCATAGGATGCTTTAAAAGTCATTTTGAATAGCAGAAATCAAATGCGAGCACTTCAAACCGGCTGTTAGTGGGTCATCTCCCTTCAAAATGAAGTTTTAACAGCAACTCACGAGGATTGTACTGTGAACATGTACAGTTTTTATGTTACGTACATAACTTTCCAGCAAATTCTTCTTAAATATAAGGCTATTGAAAACCTCTGCACTATTCTTTCTCACACTCACTGGATTGCTCACACTTCCATCGTGGATAAAGTCACAATTCTTGCTTAAAAGTTGTGATTGATTTGAGAATATGTATTTGTGGAGGTTTGTCTAATGCAGCAACTGCGACGATACTGATACTGAGAGAAACGGCTTCAAAGGGTTTTCTAATGTCAATTTTCACGCTGTTATCTCTTAGTCTGAGCATAGTTCAGCCAAACCCCTCAGTTACAGGAGATATGTAGTTGTCGAAGTGCAATTTAAGTCAAAGTTTTTGCAAGGTTTTGTGCAGTTCGCTATAAAATTGTGATTTGAAAACATCTGTGGAAACAAACATTCTCTCATATACTCTCTCTCTTTTTCTTACACAAATACACACATATATGCATTCACTTGTGTTTAAAGCTGGTCTTGTTCTTTAAAGCTGGCAGTCCATGCTCCTTAAGAAGGATTTATATGCTAAAGGAGAATTATTGCTTTGTGCTTCCCTTGGGCAAGACATTTTCACCATCTATTTGTCTTGTCTATCACTGTATACACTGTACCTCTTTAATTCTTCCAGCAATGGTGCATATTTTATTGCAACATGTACAATACACACACACAAAAATCTAAATGTAATGCGGTATTATTGTGAAAAATTCCAATAGATTATTATGTATTTTCACATCTAATGCAAACATGCATGTTTTTTTGTTTTAACATCATATTCATGTTTTTTTTTTTTTTGTGGTTTAGAGAGACAAACGTGTAAGTGTTGAATTCAAAATGCTGACAGTGCTATTTATTATTATTTCATTTGTTGATGCAACTACTTTATGAACTACTGTGGTTAAGTCCAGCTTCTCATATTGTGGATCACATTTCATTTTTGACAGTTGCCAGCTAACAATTAACTTTATAGAACTTTAGGATTGTAAATGATGGATGAAGTCGGATGTTGCATCGGGCTGTGCATTGGTGCATATTGCTGTATATGCAATGCTCAGTGGGTTTTTGCAGGCTGTCGTTATCAATGTTACAAACATATGGTGTTTCTGTTTCACCAAACTCTTGTTGTAAACTTCTAGTGAACATTGGAGTAAATTATCCAATAGAAACAAGCTTTTTGGTAAACTATTTGCAGCAGAGTTGCCACAAATGTGGCATATTTGCAATAATGCTGTAAAATCAATTAATCGCTAACATAAAAGTTTTGGTTTACAAAATATATGTGTGTGTGTGTGTGCATTTATTATTATTTTTATATATGTCTGTGTGTATTCAATATATATATATATATATATATATATATATATATATATACACACACACACACACACATATATTATGTAAACAAAAGCTTTTATGCGATTAATTGCGATTAATATATTTGACATGACTTTAAAATTTTATTTTATTGCTTTTGGGACAGATCTAGCTTGAATAACCTGTTAAATAAACTGTTGTTTTCATGGTCACATTCTTGCACACATACAGTAGTTAATGCTTGCTGACACATGATGTGTGTACATTTCTGTGCACCAAAAACAATGACTTTCAAGAGATTTCACAATCTGATTGTTTAAAAGGCAAGTCAAAATTATTTGAAGAGTGCCTTTCATAATACACACAATTTCAAGGCAGATTTATAGAAAGTCACACTGTTATTTCTATAATGCCTTAAATGGGGTATATGTAGAATTCAGAAACCCTTGTCATTAGCGACACCTGTGGCCGTTAAGTGAATCGCAGCCAGCTCAGGACTGCTCGTGCACACGTAACGTGAGAAGAGACTCAACGTGATTCAAGGCCCCGATGAATTCACAGGGAATTTCTTTTCTTTATTCGAATAGAAGAAGTAAAAAGACGTTGTAAATAACTTTGCAGCGATATACTTTTAAAAATGTGGATATGTTTGCACCAGCTGTGGGATTCACCGGCATTATGTCGACAGATGAGGTAATTTGAGGTAATTCATGAAAATTACACTGATAGTTTGATAAGGCCTATTTCACAACCTATGAAGTAGGGAAATGTCTCGTTTTTTAAGTTTCGTTACAAGCTGTTGGCACATTGGCACTAAAAAGGAGATTAATAGGCCCTACATGAAAAGTATTACAAAAATACTTTTCCCCTATGAAAGTCCCCATGAAATCAAAATGTAAGTTTTTTTGGCTTTTATGAATATATTCACAAAAGCCATAAAATATGTTGGCATTGCTGTTATCTATAAGCTAGTGTTCTCCAAAACAATGACAACATTTGCATTTAGAAGATATAAGCATTCAAAACTTACAGTCTCTCACTTTCACCAATATGGATCAGTGATTTTGAGGACATCACTCTGTACTTCAGATACTCATCAGATTTTCTGTCCAATCAAATGCTCAGTAGAATCTGAAGCCCCGCCCCCTGTGCAGCTGAAATCAGTCACTTGTTCCACATTTACTATTTTCTACATGGTGAATGGCGCATAATGCACTATATAGGGGATAGGGAATGATTCAGACTGTGTAATGCTTTCTATTGGGGCGAATGACGTTTGCTTTTATGTTAGTGTCACGCAAACCGCTACAGCTCCGGTCCAGAGACACGATATCGGATCATACGTGCGAGTCGGCGCAGATCCAGAAAACGTATCGGATTCATTTGAGTTCTGCACAGAATGCTGTATTTAAAGTGATATGGAGGAGATTAGGAGGAGAAACGGTTAGAGATTAGGAGGAAACTGCGGCTTTATCGAGCTCAACGGCTCTGGCTGAGCTGTGATATAAACTAAACGCTATTGGCTATTTTAAAAAGGGGCGGAGCCTATTGATATGTCCCGCCCTGTCTTCCTGTTTCAGTGGAAATTACGTCAACATGGAATAATGCTGTGTGTTTCAAAGCACTTCAGTGGGCCTTTAACATGAAGCAAATTTTAGCAAGTGGTGCTCACTGCAGAGTCAAATGACATCCAACTCCTCCTCTCTGGACGTCTAATGAGTGGAGGGGTAGAGTTATGTGTAAATTTCTGTGCACCTAAAACAATGACTTTCAAGAGATTTCTCAATCTGACTGACTCAAAAATCAAGTCAAAATTATTTGTATAGTGCCTTTTATAATGTCTTGTGTAGCAGATATATCAGTGCCACAGTGCTTCGGCAATTTATAGACACTAGACACTCCAGCCAGTAGGAGGAGCTTGTCCCGCATGTGTTCAACCCGCCCATAGGGGGATCTCACGATAAAACGCCGTCTTTTCAGTTTCGAGTCGACTAGTAGCCTTGTTGTATCATTTCTCCCGATACTGCCCTCTGTAACCGGTGGGCGTGGCTTGGGAGTGTCCTCGTAGGGCAGCGAACCAAGTGCATTCTGGGAGTTGTCTTTCATCCACATGAGCCAAAAATGCATTTTCTGGCTTTTCTCAGAAGGCACCAACTTTTAAAATAATTTCTCATTTCTACTACATAAATGACCCAATTTAACTACACATTCATCTTTCCAGCGGTGAAATATCTCTTTACCCGAAAGAGTGGGCGTAATGAAAATGTCCATGAAAAAAAATTGCAACTCAAGTCATCAGCTCAAGTTTAATTGTAGTCCCAGTGTTCTTATATTTGCCAGGCAAGTCACCTTTTACATCTTAAAAATGTTTGAACTTTTAGATTTTTTTTTACTGATTATTTACATTGCACTTAGCCTGTTTCAGTTTTCTCAGCCCTTTTATGGAGATTTGGTGTGCATTTGATCATGAACTGAAACATGTTTTATCAACACATAAATAAATGCACGAAACTTGATATTTCCTATAGCACTTCATAGTGTGCAGTGCTCTCATGCCGCTGAAAAAGACAATTCCAGGAGTCCTCGTTGCTGAGCTAAGCATCCCGATCATCAGTTCTCGAGCAGATAATGCTTACTGCAGCTGATGGACTTGTCAATAATATGTAGCTTAAATCCTACATCATGTGCTGCTTATCATGGTATCTGGATAGAAGATGGATGGATGCATGGACAGATGATAATTAATTATTCACCCGACTTCTTCAATGGAATAGATCACATACACAGTGCTGACAGTATTGATGGGTGAAGGTTTGTGATTTCATAGAATTTTTGTTCCATCAATATACTTAAGTCTATTGAAAAAAAAAAACACATTAAAAAACATAAAGATTCTGAAAAAGACATCCTATAATAGTTTAATGTGACTTTAGTTGTAACAATAAATACGATATTTTATTAATATTTTTAAATATGATGCTTGGTGATTAATTATCTCAAAGTTGGACACCCAACATAATACAGGTTTTCTCAATCGCTTTGGCTCAATTCTCAAATGAGACTTTTTTTCTCTCAAAACAATAAGTTCGGATCTCTGAACAATTAGTTTCTTGTTCACAGCAGATTTGAATTTCTTATTGATTTAAGCAAATTGCATGTGTTTCGCCACATGTGTGCAAAAGAGTAAGTACAGTGACTAAATGCACACGGCTTGTTGATCAAAATTTGAAATCTCAGTGAAATCTCTTCACAACTTCTAAACAGTCTTTCATCGTGTGAGCCATCACATGCAAAATGATCCATTCAGTGATCAAAATCTGTCAGACATGTTATATTCCATAAATATTTAAAGGGACACTCCACCCATTTGCATTAAGCTTTGCATTGTTAGAAACCCAGTCATACTATTGAATGGTCGTGCAACACTCTCTCATTTTCCCCTGAGATGGGAGAAATCCGTTATTTACCTCTTACACTTCCTCCTACAATGACGCAAAAATCGTCATTTTGCGTCATTGTAGGAGGAAGTGTAAGAGGGGGGGGGATTTCTGTTGAGACTACAGACACTCATTCCTCATCTTTCCCAGGGGGCGGGACCCGCTCACGCTACAGACCTATTACAGATCAGTGGGTGGGACTTTACTCTCTGAAACTGAAAGCAATATCCTCCATCTTGTTTGAAGCTAAGCTAACAGGCGCTGTGGAGACAGATGTAAAGTAATGACAATAGCGGAGGAGAGTGCTCAATATGATATAGAAGAAGAGGATTTCGGAAGTCTGATGCTTGAATCAGGTGTTTGTGGCTACCTTTACAAGCCGCATTATAGCGAAGAGCAGCCGCGGCAGAAGACCTGCCTGCCGCGGACGAGGAGCCCGGACTGGCTCGAGTTAGGGCGGACTGGTGGCGCCGGTGATCTCACTATGCAACTACGAACACAGAGATAGAGTCCGTCTGCGGCAAAGAATTTCAACGATGACAATTTCTCCTGGACGAAATCTCTGAATCAGACGAGGACACGGACGTTTGTGTTGAGAACTATCCTAGTTTCGCACCGCATATGTTCTGACTGAACATCCCGGTACCATGCAATAATTCACCTTTTCGAAAGAAATACAAACGAGGAGTAATGCACTAATGAGTTCGCCAACTAACTAGACATTTTGTGTGAAATGAATTTCAAGCTCTGGTGGTAGCTAGCCTTGTAGACGGAAGAGTGATTTCTCTTATAGGCAGATATGCGCTTCCTGGATTAGTGGGAGTGGCTTGCGGAGCTGTGCAATGTGGTGCATTGTGGGAGTTGTTGTCTTTCATACAAATGCGTCCTGTCCTGAAGTTATTTTTTGTCTTTCCTCGGTCACGAAGGCACCAAATTCAAAATTTATTTTACATTTCGACTACATATATGACCCACTTTAAATAAAAAACAATGTTCAAATGGTTGGAATGCCCCTTTAAGACATGGAATGTTTGTAATGTTTGCTAAATTAGCAAATTGGTTAATTGGTTGTAATGAAATAGGAATCACAATCTTATCAATCAACCAATCAAGTTTTGAAACTATATGGGGTTTGCTGACAGCACAATCACCACCGTTTCTGAACGTGGAGGAACATGACATCTCTGAACAGCAGCAGCTACATCAGTACTGTATGAATACATTTGTATTTTCACAGTACTTTTTTTTCTAGAAATGTGTTAAATGTAAACTAAAAATGATTGTCATGGAAAAGCAATAGGAAGATATGTAACTAAGAAGATACTGTATAGTGTTAGAGAAAGACATAATAGAGTGTGTAGAAATTAACAAGCAACTGCATATTCAGTTTGGAATGCATTGCTGCAAAAATAAATGGACTGTATAAATACAAATACAATTTTCTTTTTGTGTACTACATTGTTGACTTTTCACAGTCAATTTTTACCTACTCTCTGAATCTGTATTTACGCAGACAAAACTGACATTCTTGTACAGTAAAGAAACTTGAAACTTGTATATAACAAGTATTTCCATGGTGAAAAAGCATCTAAGCATTTTGACCAGTGTGGCTCACATGATGACAAAAACACTTTTTATTTTGACACAATAACTAGGTTTTGAAGCATGAATTAAATGTTTTGGGTGAGTTACTACGTTTTTTCAGACATGCCATATAGTTCTGATGTTCCAGCAAACAGTTGTGACACTTGAACTCAGTTTAGAGAGTGTTAAGACTGTTTTCGAAAAATGTGCCAAAGCGATTGAGAAAAACTGTAAAATATATTGACCATCTGAATCTATCCATTTCATGTCAACAAATAGAAAATCAGCCAGCTAGTTATTGTATTGTGAATTATTGCCTTTACTTTTATATATTATTCAGCTATTGAAAAACTGTTTCTTTAATTACCTTGAAAAATATTATTAATAAGACCTTTGTCATGTCATTTTATCTAAATATCAAAGCTGTGCACAGTGAAACGCAGATGTTCAGGAAAGTGTTGTGGTGAGTTTTTTAGCCATCTAGTGGTATAGAGGAGATTAAATCAAATGTGCCTTTTACTCTGGTGTAGCCTGACTACGTCAGACTTCGTACTTCCGCTCAATTTCATTTCGCTTCTGTACTCAGTCTGAGATAGCGTAATAGCTTTCCGTTTTCCTCCGGCCTGAAAACAGCCGGCCAATCAACGAACAGAGGGCGGGCTTAGAGCCGTGACGACATAGACGCTGATTGTACCGTGGATGCGTAGATTTACTTCACATAATCTGCAAAAGTCGTTCACAGCCATGTTCACTCCGTTATTTCGCTCGATGGTTTTGTTTTTGCATCATACATGTGTTTACAGTGGAAGTTAGATGCGGCTGAGCAT